>NW_023260511.1:3559866-3660896 GCF_013100865.1 Trachemys scripta elegans
GGGGGAGGTATAAAACACTAAAAGGCCAAAGAAATGCCTGGCCCTGACTGTAGCACAACCTTACTCCTCACCCCTCCCATGGGGTACAAAAGAGGTGGGATGAAGACCCCAGACACATGACCCCCCGAAATGGAACATGACTATAAGTTGTAAGGGGTGGGGCTCTGACTGTGCATTTCAGGTATAATTATGCCTGCTGCAAAGGGGGAGCAGGACATTGGGAAACCAGACTCTGCAGCATCAGAGCTGGAAAGGGGGGTACAGGTAAAGGCTCTGTGGCATCAGAGCTGGAAAGGGACACTGGGAAACAAGGCTCTGTGGTGTCAGAGTTATGGGACACATGCTTGCTGGAAACTAACCCCAATAAGAACATAAGTACATAATCACATTGCCTGCGTTTCGGATTTCTGGTCTTCTGCTTTCTGTCTGCGTGACAAGAACCAGGGGAGAGGGTGAAGGGTGCCCTCTAACACCATTTATTTCCATGAATTTAATTATTCTTTCCTTCACAATTTATTCTAAAGCCTAGCATACTAACTGGGGCAGACGGGCAGGTCTGTAATTGCCTGGATCACTTTTTTCTCCCTTTCTTAAATATAAGTATGACATTAGTTATTATCCAGTCATATGGTACTACCCCCAAATAGATTTTTTTTAAACTCCTTGCTATTGGACTGGCAATCTCATTTGCCAGTTCTTTCAGTATTCTGTGATGGAAATTATCTGGTGACCCTGTTTGAGAACATTACGCTCTTTAAGCTTTTCTTCCTCCTCAGATGTATTAATTTCTATTTGTATTCATGCATTTCCATCAGCCATACTGCCTCCATGTTCATGTTCCATGTTGGCATCCCTATTGAAAGCTGAGGCAAAGATTTTGGTCCATGTCTAGGTTATTTTTAATCTCCTCCCCATCCACACTGCAGAGCAACCCAACCTCATCCTTCCTTATTTTCTTTTTATTTATATAACTAAAAAGTTCTTATGATTAATTTTAATTTCCTTAGCAAGAGCTAATTCAGCTTCACTTTTAGCAATTCTCACTTTATTCCTACATTTTCTAATATCCAAGATATAGCTTTCTTTGCTAATCCATTCCTTTTTCCATTCCTTATAGGCTTTCTGCTTACTGTGGATACACTTTTTGAGGTGGCTATTTACTGACCTGGGTCTGGAGGTTTTTGCTACATGACTTATGCCCTTGCATGGCATGCAAATTTCAAATACTTTTTGTATAGTTGATTTAAAGAAATTCTAAGCCTCCCCCACATTTAAATCCTTGAACTCTTCAGTCCAGCTGACTTCTTTAACTAATTCTCTTAATTTCCCAAACTCTATTCTTTTGAAATTAAAAAACCATAGATGATGACCTGGTTTGGATTATCCTTCCATTTAATTTAAATTGATCAATTTGTGATCGCTTGATCCAAGGCTATTTCCTAGGGCCAGTTCTTCTATGATGTCTTGACTACTTACCAACACCAAGTCTAAAATTGCATCAGCTCTTGTCGGTTCAGT
Organism: Trachemys scripta elegans; assembly: GCF_013100865.1. Classification (NCBI taxonomy): domain Eukaryota; kingdom Metazoa; phylum Chordata; order Testudines; family Emydidae; genus Trachemys; species Trachemys scripta. Next base: position 3,561,385 of record NW_023260511.1, read on the forward strand.
GACAATTTGATGAAGAAATCTGTCATCTATTGCACACAGGAATAACTGTATCCTATCAGTATTAGTAGCATTTATTCTCCAGTCTGTACCTGGGAAGTAAAAAACTCCCATTATGATATAATAATATTAACGTGATCTCTATCCATATCTGAAACTGACCCTGGCGGTCTCTAGCAGACTCCAAACACTATCCCAATAGAACAGTTTTTACAATCCTCCTCCAAAGTGATTTTGAACCAAAGAAATCCCGTTTTTTTCTTGCCACTTCTTATTTCTTTACAGTTTACCACTTCATTGATGTTCAATGCTACCCCACCAGCTCTATTTTTATTCCCATCTTTCCTAGACATCACTTACCCTTTAATACCTGCATTCCAGCCATGAGTGCTATTCCACCACATTTCTGTAACCCCTATAATATTCAGTTTGATCTCCTACACCAGTAATTCTACTTCCTCCACTTGGCTGCCCAGATTTCTTGCATTCATGAACAAACATTTCAGTTGATTCAGTTGATTCTCTCAGCCCTCTCCCACTTTTCTAGCCAGATTAGTACAGTTCTGTCCCTAAGTTCAGTTAGGTTCACTCCCTCTGGGGTCACCTGGCATTGGCCACTGTTGGTAGGATACTGAGCTGGATGGACCTTTGGTCTGACCCAGTACGGCCATTCTCATGTTATGTTCTTAAGTGTAACTCCTATCTGGCTACTACTCCAATCACGGCTTGTACATGGCTGTGAATCCCAAATGCAGATAGGTGGCTAAGTCCCTTTGAGGAGTGGAGCTTAGCCATGCTCCTCTCCTCTGCCTTTCCTGGTGTCAAACTCATAGAGCTCCCTGATGAATTTGCTGGCTTCTGTCTGCCTCAAGAATGACTCTCTTGCTCACCCTTGCAAAGTAGATGCATGGACCCCTCTGTTACCTTTACAAGGCATTATTGTTCAGATTAGGCTTCTAGAGGGGAATCTTGTTTTGAAGTCTCTAATCTACAAAACCTGTTCCTTGGGTAAGGGCAGCCTAACTGTCCCTCACTCAAAGAAGTTTTTTTATTTGTTCTTAGGATTTCCTTACTTCTGTTGGCCACTCTAATTTCTTCCCTGTGATATGTTTCTGTGATTTCTGTGATGCTCTCAGTCTGCGTTTTTCCTCTATGCTGCTTAAAAAGAACAATCAGAATTACAGGTAATTTTTCCTAATGAATCACTGCAGGTTTGCCACATGTTCATACCATACAGCTCTGTTTTACACCATTTCAGTTGCAATTCTCTCTTGTCATCTGTCATACAGTTCCCAACAGATTGCTTACAGTTCCCAGTAAGCAATCTGAGAGATTATGAATGGCTAGTTTTGCACTGTGTGTCCAAGGAGAACTCTCTGAACTATTTCACTCTGAACCATTGTAATGCCATACACACTACAACTTAAATGCTTATTATTAAAATAGTATTTAGCTTTCCTTAAAGCAAAGCAAATCTAGATGGTATTTGATGCGCAGAAACCATGTGGAGCATATAGCTGGATGTGATGTGTGATAAGAGTGCACTGGGGCACCATATAGTTATTAACATGATACATTTTTCCAGTGTGTACAAGGGCAAATAGTCCTGCACATCCATGTTAATGATATTGTGTTAATTCCAGAGTCTGTTAGATAGAAGCCAAATTAAAGGAGTGGGAAAAATCATGGAGCAGGTCCTCAAGGAATCCATTTTTTGACGAACTTGGAGGAGAGGAAGGTGATCAGGAAAAGTCAGAATAGATTCACCAAGGGCAAGTCATGCTTGACCAATCTGATTGCCTTCTATGATGAGATAACTGGCTCTGTGAATATGGGGTGGACATGATATACACAAGACTTTAGCAAAGCTTTTGATATGGTCTCCCGCAGAATTCTTGCCAGCAAGTTAAAAAAGTATGGATTGGATGAATGAACTATAAGATGGATAGAAAACTGGCTAGATCACTGGGCTCAATGGGTAGTGATCAACAGCTCAATGTCTAGCTGGCAGCCGGTCTCAAGCGGAGTGCCCCAGGGGTCGGTCCTGGGGCCAGTTTTGTTCAACATCTTCATTAATTATCTGGATGATGGGATGGATTGCACCCTTAGCAAGTTTGTGGATGACATTAAGGTGGGTAGAGAGGTAGATATGCTGGAGGGTAGGGATAGGATCCAGAATGACCTAGACAAATTGCAGGATTGGGCTAAAAGAAATCTGATGAGATTCAACAAGGACAAGTGCAGAGTTCTGCACTTAGGATGGAAGAATCCCATGCACTACTACAGGCTGGGGATCGACAGCCTGAGTGGCAATTCTGCAGAAAAGGCCTGGGGATTACAGTGGACGAGAAGCTGGATATGAGTCAAGAGTGTGCCCTTGTTGCCAAGAAGGCTAACAGCATATTGGGCTGCATTAGCAGCAGCATTGCCAGCAGATCGAGGGAAGTGATTATTCCTCTTTATTCAGCACTGGTGAGGCCACATGTGGAGTATTGTGTCCAGTTTTGGACCCCCACTACAAAAGGGATGTAGACAAATTGAAGAGAGTCCAGTGGAGGGAAATGAAAATGATTAGGGGTCCTGGGCACATGACTTGTGAGGAGAGGCTGAGGGAATTGGGGTTATTTAGTCTGCAGAAGAGAAGAGTGAGGGGGGATTTGATAGCAGCCTTCAACTACCTCAAGGGGGGTTACAAAGAGGATGGAGGTAGGCTGTTCTCAGTGGTGCCAAAAGACAGAACAAGGAGAAATGGTCTCAAGTTGCAGGGAGGGAGGGAGGTCTAGGTTGGATACTAGGAAAAACTATTTTACTAGGAGGGTGGTGAAGCACTGGAATGGGTTACCTAAGGAGGTGGCGGAATCTCCATCCTTAGAGGTTTTTAAGGCCTGGCTGGGAAGATTTAGCTGGGGCTTGGTCCTGCTTTGAGCAGGGGGTTGGACTAGATGACCTCCTGGTGTCTCTTCCTACCCTAATCTTCTATGATTCTATGAATAGAGAAAAATCCGTTAACTGTTGGTATAATTTACCAAGGGTCATGGTGGATTATCCCTCTTTGGCTACTTTTAAATCAAGAGTGGATGTTTTGTTCTAAAAGGTCTGTTCTGCTCTGGTTCCATAGCAAGGACTGAGTTGAGTTTTGTACCTAAAGCAAGGATTCAGCTACTTTGTTACTAATCAGTTTGATTTAATCTGGCACTGCAAACACTACTGTGAAACTGTAGACATGTATGTGTATTCCATAGCAACATCACTACAGGATGGAGTTAAGGTTTTTGGTTGTCTTAACTGTGCATTTTCATCCCTTATGATGTTTGGATTTCTCTTAAATTAAACCTCAACTCTTTATTTCTTGGGTTTGCATTGCTTGTTTTGGGGATTATGGCATTCCTGTAATGTGTTAAACCACTGATATGTCTACTTTTATTCTTAACGCCAATTCAGCATAGTTTTTTGGGTGCTGGGAGAAGGGGAAATACTGCTTATACTCAAGCAGAATAATACTCTTGAAGTGATATCTTACTGGTTTACCCTATCCTCTCCTTAATATGTTTATTGCCCATTGAATAGTAAGCAAAATGTGAAGTGAAATGCCTGATGTCTAGATCATTTCATAGGAAGAGGATGAATTAGCAAGGAATATTCTGATAAATTTTGAGTAAGATTAGTATTATATAAGGTCAGATTTCTATACTGAAAATGTTTATGTATAATCAGATTACATTCAATAATGAAGTAGAAATTAAGAAATACAGACAATTGATAAGGCAAACTAGAAGTATAAGTGAACATCTCTGTGCAGCAGGATTGAGGACAATAAGTGGGAATTTTAAAAAAATATTAGGAACAAAAGCAATCCTAGCAACTGGTAAAATTGTCATCATGATACAGACCCAAAATGAGTATTTAATATACTGTTTGCAAAGAAGTTGCATGACATATTCATATCATACATTAACAGTAAATTCCTTTCTATTCCAACAGTAACTAAGGTGGATGTTAAACAGTTTACGGTATTGTTAAATATTTTAAAATCAGCAGGTCTGGATAACATCCACCCAAGAATTTTAAAAGAGAAGGCCAAGGAGCTCTGTGGGCATTGATGTTCATTTTTAAATAAATCTTCAAATTCTGGGGAAGTTCCAGAGGACTAGAAGAAAAGTTAATATCATGCCAATATCTTAAAAGGCTAAATTGATAATTATAAGCCCTCTTTGCCTGACATCAATTCCAGGGGAAACGATGGAAAAAAATGTTATGAGATTCAATTAACAAAGAATTAATGTTAATTGAAATGGAATAAATGGAAATCAATACCAATAAACATGGTTTCTTAAGAACTAGGTTTTATCAAATTAGAAAGATACTGTTTTTTGATGATATTACAAATTAGGGCGATAAAGATAACAGTGTTGATATACTGTACTTAGACACCTGCAAGGCTGGTGACTTATGTTAATATGATTTTTTTTTTTAAACAACACTTCCCAAAATTAATGTGGCACATATTGAATTGATTAAAACCTGGCTAATTGACAGATCCCAAAACATATTTGTAAATGAGGAATGATCATAAACTGGTTTGCTGAACAGTCTCCAAGGGATTGATTCCCAACCTAACACAGGTCAATACCTTTTTCCAATTATCTGGGAGAAAATTCAGAATCATTGATGATGAAGTTTAACAAAGTTTAACAAAGTTTGGTATGATAGTAAATACAAATAAGGAAAGGGCACTTATATAAAGAGTGATATAGATTGCTTGAAAAACTGGGTGTATTGAAATAACAAGGCTGCACATCTAGGATCAAAGTGCGGCGACCGTATTGACAGTATGAGGCAATGTAGCCTCAAAAGCAGTGATTCTTATTATTTAATGATTTAGCATGTGTCCTGCAGTCGTACCTAGAAGCCTCCATCATGGACAAGGCCCCTATTGTGCTAAGTGCTGTACAAACCCAGAACAAAATGACTGTCCCTGACCCAAACATCTTACAGTCTAAGTCTAAGAGAGGAGGTAACAAGGGAATACGGACATGCAGACATGAGACAAAAGGAAACAATGAGACAAAATTGGTCAGCATAATAAACAGTGGCCTCACTCTCAGCACGAGCTGCTTAAATGTTGGCAAGTGTTTTGTAGCCATTGCAAAAGAGTTTTAAGCAGGGTTTTGAAGGAGGATACTGCAGATGTTTACAGGGAGCTTTCCCCAAGGGTAAGGAGCAGTTTGGGAGAAAGTACCAAGGTGCTTAATTGAAATTTTCAGAAGAGCACAAGGATTTCTGGCATCATGAGCTGACTGGAGGTGAGAGTCAACATCTATATAGTGAATACGGATTAATAGACTGTGTGGGGAAAGGCCATGAATTCAAATAGCTTCTGTATGATGCTATGGTGAGCCAGTGGAGGGATGGAAAAGGAGGGACTATATAGCCAAAGAAACAAGTTATGAAAACAATCATTACAGCAGCACTCTGAATGGATATGAGCACAGCAAGATGGGATTTGTTGGGGTTGGGGAGAAGGATGTTGCAGTAGTCAAGATACAAGATGATGATGGCCTGGACAAGAATATTAGCTGTGTGGACACAGAGGAAAGACTATTTCATATAAATTTTCTGAAAAAAGAAGCAGAAAGATTTATATGCAGCCTGGATATGGGGATCTAAGGAGAGGGACAGGTGGAAGATGATGCCCAGATTATGGGCCAGAATTATGGGCAGGATGGTTGTTTTGTCCACAGTGAGGGAGAAAGGATGGAGTGAAAAGGGATTGTGGGGACAGACTAAAAGCTCTGTTTTGGCCCTGTTGAGTTTAATCGGACATATGGACATAAAAAATGAAAAATCAGAGAGAGGTACTATTTCAATTTTGGCAGGAGACAGTTCTGGAGTAGAGAAGTAGATCTGTGAGTTATTAGAATAAGGGTAATAGTATAATTTGTGTTTGTGCATTAGATTTGTGTTTGTGCTGGCTCCCCTGACTATGGTGAGGTTGCGAGCATGGGCTCTGGTGCTGACTGCTCCGCCAGTTCCCATCCTTGGGCTGGTTCTGGCTTGTCCCAGGAACTGGATTTACAACTGCTGCCATAGACTCTGGTCTGGAATCTCATTCCACCACCTCTGGCTGGGTTCCTTTAGGATACTCAGGAATGGAGTTAGGTGTAGAGGTCTGTTTAGCCTGGCTGCGGGTGACCACCCCCACCCATTTTGTTAGCCTCACAGGGTTGGCTAAGACAAGTCTTCTCCCAGCAGCATGGGAATGGGATAATCATCATAGACTGCAAAAGTCCATATTCCTGACCAGCCCTTAAAGGCTTGCACCATCACTTGGGCCTCTGTGTCGATGAATTTGGGGTCCACCAGAGACTGGTGGATAGCTGACACCTGTGTACCAGCGTCTCTCCATGCAGTAATATTCCTTCCGCCCACACTCACAGTTTCCCTTCGCTCTGGGGATATTTGTGAGACATCTGGGCCTGAAGGCTCTCCGTAGGACTCTGAGATGATGAGTTGCAGTTGGCTGGTACTTTTGGGGCAGTTGGCCTTTAAGTGCCCCAGATCATTACATTTAAAGCATCGCCCAGCTGACTGTGGGCTGGGGCGAGGTGGGTGGTTGGAGAGAACTGTTCCATTTGTATTAAGCGAGACAGATGTTCCAGAGATTTAACATTTGCTCCTGATATCCAGGCATCCCAATTTTTTACAAAGTGGCAGGCATGCCGGGAAAATGTAATTTCTGGTTTCCACAGCAGGGCTCTGAATCGCTGACAGGCATGCTCGGGTGTTTGCCCCATCCTAATTCTGGCCTTTTTAAAAAAAATGTTCATGTTCGTTCATGTGTTCTTTAGGCATTTCAGCTGCCACCTCTGCTAAGGGTCCACTGAATTGTGGCCTCAGCTCCACCATATACTGGTCTGCAGCGGTGCTGTACCCAAGGCAGGCCCTTTCAATTTTTTTTAAGAAGGCCTCTGTATCATTGCCTACCTTGTATGTGGGGAATTTCTTGGAATGGGGAGCAGTACCTGGAGAAGGACTGTTAGGGTTTGTCAGGGTTCCCCTCCACACTCTGAACTCTGGGGTACAGATGTGGGGACCCACATTAAAGACCCCCTGAGCTGATATTCTACCAGCTTAGGTTAAAAACTTCTCTAAGACACAAATTCCTTTCCTTATTCTTGGACGGTATTGCTGCCACCACCAAGATTTACACAAAATTTCAGGAAAGGGGCACTTGGAGTCCCTATTCCCCCAAGCCCCTTCACCCCCTTTCCTGGGGAGGCATGAGAATAATACACCAGCCAATTTGGTTAGAAATGTGAGCACAGACCCAATCTTTTGTTTTAGGACATTGAAAATCAATCAGGTTCTTAAAAGAAGAATTTTATCTAAAGAAAAAGTGAAAGAATTACACCTGCAAAATCAGGATGGACGGTAACTTTACAAGGTAAATAAAAAGATTTAAAACACAAAGGATTTCCCTCTGGCTCAACTTCACAGTTACAGAACAGGAATGAAACTACCTCTTTAGCATAGGAAAAATTCACAAGCTAAAACAAAAAATAACCTAGTGCATTTCTTTGCCTCACTTACAATTTCTGTAATTCTTAGATGGATTATTCCAGGTATGTTTTCAGGAGATGTTGTCCCTACTTGGCTTTTCTCTCCATCTAGAGAGGGAACAAACAAAGACAGCACAAACAACTCACCCCTCCCCATCCAGATTTGAAAGTATCTTCTTTCCTTGTTGGTCCTTTTGGTCATGTGCCAACCAGCTTATTTGAGCTTCTTAACCCCTTACAGGTAAAGATTCAGTACAGCTGCCCAGGAGGGATTTTATGCTACCCTTATCTGTATGTTTATGACACGGTTACTGGTGGATTCAGCTTAGCCTTTTCTAGCTCTAAGTGTTTGGCTTCCACCTCCAAATGCTTCTCCTCTGCTTCCAAGTGCTTTGCCTCCACTTCTGCCTCCAAGTGCTTCATCTCTAGGAAGGAATTCCTGTCTTTCACAGTTAGAACACCAGGTTCCAAAGAGGATGGAGCTAGGCTGTTCTCAGTGATGGCTGGGATTTGGGAGGGGACTGCAGGCTGCAGCCGAGGGGTTTGGAGTGTGAGAGGGGACTCAGGGCTTGGGAAGGGTGTTGGGCATCCCTCCATTTTGGCACCTGGATCTCGGGTTGGGGAGGGCTGACCCTTCCCTTCTGGGATGTTCCCAGACCCCCCCCCCCAATCCCTTCCCTGCATTTCCATCATGGAGCTGGATGTCTGGGCTTGAGCTGAGTCTGTCCTCCCCATGGCATGCTGCTTTGGGAAGCCTTTTTTCTAGGGTTTCGGTGCCTGACCTCAACCTCATGCACAGGCTGCCCTACTCTAGCCTAGTTATTTCATTGCCATGAAGCTAGAAAAAAAATAAACTGCTTATTGGACTCCCTGGCTTTGCAGGTTGAACCTTTTGTGTACCTTTCCCCCCCTCAGGCAGAAAAGAAAAGAAAAGAACCGAACCTTCCTGGCTTTCAAGCAGCCAAAAGGAAAAATGGGTCCTTTTAAAATCCTGCCAAAATGATCCCACTGCTCTGCCACCATGTCATGGCTGATTCCCCACTCTGGCACTTCGAGTGCAGAAGATGGGGACCTGCAAGGGTTCTAAAAAGAACAATACTGGCCACTCTAGGCTGGTATTAAACTTCCAAAGTCACAGCTTCTCTCTGACCTTGGATGGGTAGATACTGCCACCTCCCAAGTGAACACCACCCCCCATCCTTTTGAGAACCCAGGAAGAAACACTTAGGAATTCCTTCCTGTGTGGTACACTCAAGCCCTTTCACCCCCCTTCCCGGGAAGAGCTGAGAAAAAAAACAAAGGCAATCAGCTGTTGCCACCAGCTTATTAAACATATGCACAAACCTCCTAGGGACACAAAAATCCAATCCTGTTCTTAAAAAAGGTAAATTTTATTAAACTCAAAAAGAAAGGAAATACGTTTGGAACTTTGGCTTTTTGCTAGATCTTAAAGGAAACAGTTATAAAAATTAAGCATCAAGATAGCTCTCTTGAGGTTCAGCTTAGGTTACAAGCAAAACAAAAGCATCTGGGGTTAGTACAGAGGAGTCCACAAGCCAATAAGAAATAACCCTAATCACGACTTTCTAGACATTCTAATTTACTTACATATCTGAGACTTCAGATAAGTAGATTCAAGGTATGAATTGATGATCTATAATCAAACCAGGCTTAAAGCTGCTTACAGCATTGCTGCTCTGTCTCTCCACTCACTCCCGGAGAACACCATCCCACAGCCAAGGGAAGTTTTTTCCCAATTTTAAAAATTTCTAGCCCTCCCAATGGCTCTTTTGGTCAGGTGCCCACTCCTCTTCCTTTACCTGGGGATTTTGTTAACCCTTTACAGGCAAAGCAAGCAGAGAACAGCTACTAATAGGAATTTTATAGCTAACTGGCTGGCTGGGTGTCCATAAAAAGGAGCTACCACCCCCTTCATTTATCACAGGCACCATTGACAGATCTGCAAGGACTTTAAGCCTTGCACAAAGAAGGATTGGGAGGCCAGGCTCAAGTTCCTGCTCATGGAGGTGGCACGGAGACCTGCATCTGAGCCAGGCTGGTCAGACTTGGCACCAAGTGCCTCGGCGTCGGTAAGGAGTGCTGCTACGTACCGGAGTCCCAGCATCAATCACCATCCCCAGTGCCTAGAAACAGGCATAAGAAACAGCAGGCCAAAAGGGGGTCATCCCTGGCACTGAAGATAGCCAGGCATGGGGTTCAGAGTAGAGTGCGTTCTGAGCCAAAGCACTCCTCTGCCTCAGTACTGCAAAAGTCAGCACCTTTCACTCTGGCATCTGGCAGGCACCAACATCTCTGGAACCAGAAGAGCCACAAACTAAGTTTTACGCAAACTAGATAGGATTTTAATTAGCAATTTTGCACCCTGACTGATGATTCTTGTATTCTTCTTCACAGTATTCTTGCCAGCAAGTTAAAAAATTATGGACTGGATGAATGGACTAAAAGGTGGATAGAAAGCTGGCTAGATCACTGGGCTCAATGGATAGATATCAATGGCTCCATGTCTATCTGGCAGCCAGTGTCAAGTGGAGTGCCCCAGGGGTCGGTCCTGGGGCCACTTTTGTTCAACATCTTCATTAATGATCTGGATGATGGGATGGATTGCACCCTTAGCAAGTTTGCAGATGACATTAAGCTAGGGGGAGAGGAAGATATGTTGGAGGGTAGGGATAAGGTCCAGAGTGACCTAGACAAATTGGAGGATTGGGGCAAAAGAAATCTGATGTGGTTCAACAAGGACAAGTGCAGAGTCCTGCACTTAGGACGGAAGAATCCCATGTACTGCTACAGGCTGGGGACCGACTGGCTGAGCGGCATTTCTGCAGAAAAGGACCTGGGGATTACAGTGGATGAGAAGATGGATATGAGTCAACAGTGTTCCTTTGTTGCCAAGAAGGCTAACGTCATATTGGGCTGTATTAGCAGGAGCATTGCCAGCAGATCGAGGGAAGTGATTATTCCCCCTTATTCGGCACTAGTGAGGCTACATCTGGAGTATTGCATCCAGTTTTGGGTCCCACACTACAAGAAGGATGTGGATAAATTGGAGAGAGTCCAGCGGAGGGCAACGAAAGTGATTAGGGGGTTGGGGCACATGATTTATGAGGAGAGGCTGAGGGAACTGGGCTTATTTAGTCTGCAGAAGAGAACAGTGAGGGGGGATTTGATAGCAGCCTTCAGCTACCTGAAGGCAGGTTCCAAAGAGGATGGAGCTAGGCTGTTCTCAGTGATGGCTGGGATTTGGGAGAGGACTGCAGGCTGCAGCCGAGGGGTTTGGAGTGTGAGAGGGGACTCAGGGCTTGGAAAGGGTCTAGGGGTGAAGAACTGGGGTGCAGGGTATGGGCTCAGGGAGGGAGTTTGGGTGCAGGAGGGGTTTTTTGTTTCAGATGGAGTACGGGCTCTTGGGTGTGGGTGCAGGCTCTGGGTTAGGGCTGGGGATGATGGGCTCAGAGTGCAAGAGGGGGTTCAGGGCTGGGGAAGGGAGTTGGGGTACAGGAGGGATGCGGGGTGTGAGCTCCAGGTGGTGCTGACCTCAGGCAGCTCCTGCGAAGCGGTGACATGTCCCTCGCTCCTAGGCTCTGCACGCTGCCCCCATCCCCAGGTACCGCCCCCACAGCTCCCATTGGCCGTGGTTCCTGGCCAATGGGAGCTGCAGAGCCGGCGCGTGGAGTAGGGCCTATGGGTGGGGGTAGCGCGAGGGATCCCCTGACCTTCACTTTCACTTAGGAGCTGGACATGCTGGCTGCTTCCTGGGAGCCGTATGGAGCCAGCCAGCCCTGCCATGCCACCAAAAGGACTTTTAATAGTCTGGACAGCAGTGCTGACCAGAGCTGACAGGGTCCCTTTTTGACCGGGTATTCCGGTCGAAAACCGGACGCCTGGCAATCCTACTTCCTTCCATGACACTGTTACTTCCCTCATGAGACTCTTCCAGCCCGCAGGCTAGGGCAGTTCCCATTTCTCCAGAAAGAAGGTGATGATGGGCACAGACACCAGGAGGAGCAGGACCAGGGTGCAGCGAGTGGCCCAGATGGCGAGGGACATGACCGGCCCTGCAAATGGAAAGGGACATGGTGACAGCCATCTGCAAAGCAGCGTGTGAGACTGCAGTGCCAGCACTAGACACAGAGCAGCTGCTGTGTAATGAGGAACCCATATCAGCTCCCGGAGGTCTAGATCTAAGGCGGGGATCATGCTGCAGGTAGGCACATTCCCTGGCGCAGCTGCCGCCGACCCACCACCCAACACTTGTGCCACAGTGGCCCTGCCCCTTCCCCGAGGCCCCCACAGCCTGCTGCCTGCCAGTAAGTCCTCCATGCCACCATGACCCCCCGCTGTTCACCACGTCCCTCCTCCTCTTGGGAGGGAGAGTGAGCAGGGATGGCAAGTCAGCGGCGGTAGGGTCTGGCGGGGGAGTGAGGTGGCTCGACCAGGCGTTGGGGCCGGCCCAGTGCTGGGGGGCTGGTGGCTCAGTGGCGGTGTGGGGGGCAGTGGCTTAGGCCAATGCTGGAGCTGGCCTGGCTGGGGGCACAGAGCCGGGCTCTGACAATCAGGGTATGACAGAGCAATAGCCCGTTACCTGTGTGAGTCAGCTCCTCCCCTCCTCCGCTGCTGTTCGTGCTGCCTGTGGGACAAGGGCAAAGAGAATCACACCGTGTGGGAGAGACGCCTGCAGCCTCTGCAGGAACGCACTTCCCAGTGGGTGTAAATCAGCATCACTCTGCAGGAGTCACTGGGGCCAGATCCCCAGCGGGTGTAAATCAGCATCTCTCCACTGGAGTCCACAGGGCTCTTGACAGATTACAGCAGCCGAGGAGCCGGTCCCTGGACTCTCTCTCCCTTGCTCCGAGTGTCACACTGAGTTTCCCCACTGCAGACTCAGCGAGGACGTCACTGTCCATTTAACAAACCATCGTTTCATTGATCCCTGACACCTGTCACTGAGGTCGAAGCTCCGCAGGGGTGAAAATGCTCCAGGAAGCCCTGAGCCAGGATTTCCCTGCCCCCCCAGTCAGATGCTCTTGTCCGTGGAGCCCCCTCGGGGATCTGAATGTGCGGGAGACCCCTGCACCCTTCAGACAGCCCGGGGCTCGCCTGGTGGGCAGAGCGGGTTGTGTGATAGGCTGTGTGCACGGGCAACATTCCCCAGCTGCCCTGTGCCTGGGGCAGCACCAGGCCTAGGCCCTGCTCACGCCCAGTGCTGAGGGTTTCAGGGAAGTTAAGTGCTGCCTGGCCCTGGGGCTGGCCCCTCTGCACAGGCCGGTTTCACTGCAGAGAGCTGGGTCTCCCCCTGGTGTAAGTGCTGCAAGCAGAGTAGTTTCCCCAGGGGTGAGTTTGCTCCAAAGTCTCTATGCAGCGAGGGGAGAGCTGGGTCTGACTTCTCTCCACTGCTGCTCACCTGGCCTGTGCAATGGGGACAAGGAGAATCTGGGCCCATCTGTGCCTCCAGGTGACACTCAGTGTGTGAGAAATGCAGCTGCAATGGCTGCACCCAGCTCCCTACACCAGACAAATGGGCCATGACTGTTCCCTGAATGAAACCTCCCCAAATGGTAGCCTCACTGAGTGGCTCCATCAGATCTGCTAAGTGTTACATGTTCCTTTCATTGAGCAGCTCTGTCCTCCTGTGTAGAACTTGTGGGTGTGGGCATGCATTCCCCACATGGTGTCCTGGAGCCTGGGGGTGGCCCTCAGCTACAAGCCAGGAGACCCCGTGCTCTAGCCCCAGCTCTTCCACTGAGTCTACTTCTCTGTGCACTTCACAGCCAAGCTACTAGCCAAGTGCTCATACCCCTAAAGTATTGGTGACACCTGTCATTTTCCCTTGCTACATATAACGAAGGGTTGCACAAGGTCACTTGAGGCAGAGCTGGGAACAGAGGGGACGGTTCTAACACAGCAAATACCAGATTCAGCCACTTTGTCTCGCTGCCTTTAAGAGGGAATGTGCCAGAGTTATGTGCTTGACTATGCTGCGTCTAACACTCCCAGAGCCTTGAAATGACCCCAGAAATCCTGGGAACCAACAACCTACTCCTGTCTCACTAACACTCATGTGATTGAGCGACAAAGCAAATATTATATCTGCCAGTAGGGGCTGGTGGACACAGAGGATAAAAAACTATTTCTTCTGCCCAGTACCCTGTCACTGAGCTATCTACATCTGGATTCTCTCTCTGCCATTGCATGGACAATTATACTCGCTCTGAAATTCACTCCCCTTACCAGTGATGCTGAGGTGCTGAGCAGGGCTGAGCTGGGATCTGTTCACCTGGTTGTCACTGTCCTTGATCTCATACCCGCAGGAGTAACTCCCAGAGCTCCCCCTGGACACCACATGGTCATAGTTGTAGGTGAGCTTCTCCACTGAGCCCGTCTGAGACAAAATCTCCTCCCCATCCTTACAGAAGATGACACGGGTGGCCAGGGCCCGTGAGAACACGGAGCACTGGAGCCGCACGGAGGCCCCCGGGTGCGTGGACGTCTGGCTCAGATAGAGGGTGGGGGCACGGAGAGCACCTGGGAAGGGGAATGGGTCAGAGCTGTCAGTGTGGCCATAAGTGGGGCCTGTTTCAGGGGGAGCCCAGGGAGCAGTTTGCCAAAGGAGGTTGGTTACTGTGGAAGCAGCTCACAGCTACTAAGGGCACAACTACCCTGCAATCAAAACCAGCTGACTACGTCTTATGGGGCTCAGGCTACAGGACTATTTACACAGCACAGGCCAGCCATGGGCCTCTCATTGCAGAGTAGACGTACTCCCCCAGCTGAAGGGCTGTGGGGTCTGCGCAACGTCTCTGGAGCAGGCTCTTATTTCAGCACAGCTGGGTAATGGGGGGATAATGTCAGATCTGAGACTGTCAGCTCTTCGGGGGCAGGGACCAGAGCCTCACATGGGGGGGTGCAGCACGTGGCATGATGGGGCCCTGATCCCTGAGAGGGGCATCTGGGGTCCCAGTAATAATAGTAATTAATAATAATCTGTTGCTGGACTTTTTATTAGTATATTCCTCTCTGGTGTTATTAGATAGATAGATAGATGAATTTTTCTGGGGACAGACTGCAGACGGACTCACCAGGAGCTGAGCAGATCTCCTGGCTGCTGGGACTCAGCGCTGGGAACAGAAAGGTGCCGTGTGGTTAGTGCTGGAGATAAAATCTCCCCCTTTTCTGATGTCCCTCTTGAGGGACAAAAAAATTGTCTTTAGTAGTGTACAAGGATTTGCCGGGGCTTGACCCTCTCCGGGGCGGCAGGGAGCCACACTGCCTCACTACAAGTAGATATGAAAAAAAAAATCCTGATTCGTGTTTTGGTGAAGAAGCAAACCAGGCAGGACGTTAGATCTGGGGCAGGGCAGATTCCTCACACACACAGACCTTGGCTGAGCTGGGACCTCCTTTCCCTTCAGCAATCTAGAGGGCCAGATCCTCAGCTGGCGTAAACTGGCATTGATTCCAATGGAGCTACGCTGATTTACACCAGGTGGGGATCTGGCCCAGCTCTCATACTCAGCGTTTCTACTGGTTCTCCTTTCCCTCCCACTAAAGAGGATTTGCCGACAGTCTGGGCCAGGTGCTGTTCTTCGTTCTGTTTCCTCCCAACCTGCTATGACTTAGCACTGGGGTCCTGCATACTCACCGCTAAGCAAGAGGCACAGAGACAGGATCATCGGGGCAGTGGGGGGAACCGATCAGGATGGAAACAGCCCAGTGGTGTCTGCTGCTCCCCAGGGCTGGATGTTTCAGCCAGCCCCTTTCTCTGCTTCCAGCCCCCTGGGGTTTGCAGGGCTCAGGCAGCAGAGACATCACAGCCTCTCTCTGACCGGCTCTGTCCCCTCATTGGGTCTGATATTTGTCACATCTACCCGTTTCCTGTTCCGCACCACCTCCTTTTCCCCGCCCCGGCCACAGCCTCTCTATTTTGGGCTGCAAAATTGAGAACCAAAGGGGCCTGGTTTGCTTGTTTGAGTCTAAACATATCACTGAGGAAACACCCCCCGTCCCATCTCACTGCCTGAGGACCGAGACAGTTTCCTGGCTAAAGGCACAGCTGGGCCAGGATGAAATGTCACTGGGTGATTGAGGGACCTGGATGTTGGATGAGACTGAACCTTTTGCCTCCAACTTGGTATCACGTCCCTGCTGAGAAGGACCCAGCTCCCCCAAGAGAAATTCACTCTCTGGGCTTAAGGAGGACATAAATGGGGTCTGGGCCTCAAGTGGGACCCACTGCACATGGGTGAATTCTCCCTCTCCCCCCCGAATAGCTACCACGGGACTGTGCTGGCTCCCAACTTGCTTAACGGCCTTTGCCTCATCCTCGAAACTCAGATCCAGTCACTTCTACCCATCCTGCGCTGACTGCCCCCTCTCCCCATTCTGGGCTCCTGAGGAGTCTGTTGTCCCTGCTGATAGATGGGAACAAGGTCCCTTCCTGGTCCCTTCTGCATCCCTGCTCATTTTGCTGTCCCTGCTGAGAGACAGGTACCAGGGTACTGCCAGATGGTGAAGAACACAAGGCAGTGGATATAAAGCATCCAGAAGTGACCTCTGAGCAGGTGGGGAGCTGGAATCAGTGTGACTAAGCAATTGGGGAAACCAGGAGAAAAGGCCAAAGAAATATTTGGGAAAGAAAGAAAATCTTTGAATAGATGTTAGCACCTCTGTGGGAAGCCAAACAGCCGAGGTCCTCAAGGGAAATCTTTCAGGAGCACAAGGCAGAACCCTTTAGCAGAGCAACTTTGCAGAGTAATTGATGCAGAAGTGGATTGACCTGGGATGGTGGCTGGTCACATTTCACCCCTGGGATGGAGTCAGTTCTGCAGAGCAGCTGGACAGGGGACGTTCGGGTGGAGCTCAGATGCATGGAGGATGGTCAGCAGAGCTCAGATCCTATGGGGCTGGTCCTAGGAGCACACTGTGAGAATACCTGTCATAAGCAGAGCCCAGAGGACAGCAGGGTGGAAAAGGGTAAATATTTTTTGCAGTTTTCTTAAATCATTGTTTCAAAACCTTCTGTAAAAAACATTTCCCCCCCCCCCCCTTTTTCCCCCCTCTCGTGGTGGCAAAATGATAAAAATGGAGGGAGGGGAAATCCCCAAACCCGAAAACTTTTAAAAATCTCTTAAAAATGGGGGGTTTAAAATGAAAATGTTCATCTTTTTTTCTTTTAATTTTCCAATTTTGTTTTTATAAACCCCCCCCCCCCAAAAAAAAAAAAAAGATTTAATGTTTTCTTTGAAAAATTGGAAACTTTGGAAATAATGAAAATATTTGACGAAAACTCTCACTTTGAAAACTATGTGCTTTTTAGAGCTCTAGCCCAGACTGATCCCCTGGCACCTGCTTGTAGCTCAGACAATGCTGCCCAGAAAGGGGCTGATCCAAAGCCCATTGGTGTCAATGGAAAGACTCCACACACTTCACTTGCCTTGGGATCAGGCCCCTGTGTCACAGTTCTGTTGTGACAGCGAAATGGCTCCGCAGCTTTCACTTGGAGTGACTCCAACCCAGACCCGCCGAGAAACAGGAACAGGGAAAGTCTCCGCCATGAGAGGGTGCAGTGCTTAATTTGTAATAAAAGAGGTGCTGGGGCTCAAGCAATTTGTTTACATTCATAACTGATGCAGCAAGCTCAGAGGTGCCGAGGTTATGAACTGCCAAACCTAGAGGTGCTGGGGCTCAGCCCTGGCACAAATTAAGCACTGGGAGAGTGAAGGGAAGATTAATGAGAGGATCATGCACAGTGCAAAATGGGATGTGAAGAAGAGGAACTCACCCCACCCCCCTCAGCCAGTGCTACAAACGCAGCTGATACATGAATCAAGAGCACCTGCAGAGTGAGTTCCTCCTGCTGCACAGACCCTGCAGCTGCCTCACTGTACAGACCCTGAAAGGAGCAGAGAGATGGCTCCACACAGGGAAGAAATGATCAGGGTGTCACTGTGCCTCAGTGGGTCACAACTGAGAATACCAGATTCAGGACAAACTGCTGAAAATAGAGCAGACACACCCCAAAACTGGTGATTATTCCTCCGTCAGGTATATCAAACCAGCAACAAAAGTAAACTTCTGTCTCACCACACTGGCTAGCAAGAAGTCAGAAATGCAACCTCCTTAGGTATTCCAGTCCTTGTTTCAACACCCAGACACCAGACTTAAAGATGAGTAGTTATTTAAAACCAATTTCATCAACCAACAGTTCTTCTGATCCCAGGACCAGCCACATACCCAGGTCAATATATAACTCAGATCTTACCCAATAATCACGCTGTTGCCAATCCTTTAGTATCTAGTATCTAAAGGATTATTTATAAAAGAAAGAGATAAGAATTAAAACTGGTTAAAAGAACCAAATACTTACAATAATTGCAAAGTTCTTGGATCAGGCTTGAAGCAGTGTTGGAATAAACTGCTGGCTTGTTAAGTCTCTGGTTGCTTCCAAATGATAGGAAGGTCCTCAGTCCCTTGGTTAGAATGCTCCCATTAGTACAAGTCCAGAGATCAGAGCAGGAAAGAGTCAACATGGAGATGTTTCAAGGGCCTTTTATAGCTTCTGCCATGTGGAGGGAAACTCATTGTTCCAGGCAAAACCTTCAGCACAGTTTGTGGAAAAGAACAGGCACCCAAGATGGAGTTCAGTACCACATGGTCTAGTCACATGCCCTTGCATGCTTTGATGAGTCATAGCAGCCATTACCAATAGTCTGGCTTTATCAGGAAAGTCCCTCAGGTGTGTATAAGATTCTTTCATGGCCCATTGTGTACGTAATATTCCCTTCACAATGTGCTGGCTAGACTGGATGTAAATACCTTGTGGGTGTTACCCAGGAGCAAACACATTTGAAGTACAGGTATACAGCCAATATTCATAATTTCAGATACAAAAAATGATTCATGCATACCATAGGATAATCCCATTTGGCAAACCATAACTTTTCCATTGACACCTGACATAACATACTTTGTACAAGAGTTATTGTGATTGTATAACAGTGGTAGCAACAATGATCTACATGGTCATATTTTAATCATATGTCACACAGGGCTCCTCTCTATGTTAGTGCTTTAAGAGAGACTTGAAGGAGTCCGCTGCACAGAGCTGGCAATAGACACAGAGATCTATACATGTCTATGTTTGGGGATAAAGGTATAGAGTGATAGACAGAGGATGTATATGAGGAGTGAGAGATACGATATTACATTTTATGCATGGTTAAGCATAAACACTAAAATTTTCAATAGCACTTAGTGATTTTGGGGGCCCCATTTAAGATACTCTAAAGGGGCAGATTTCCAGCAGGTGAGAGCTCAGTGCAGTCTGTCTCTCACCCCTTAATGTGTCACAAGTTGGGCTCCCAAAATCACTGGCCATTTTGGAAGATTTGTCCATAAGTGTGTGTGCCAATTGTGCATGTGCCAAATCTGAGACCAGCTGTAGGTGTGCGAGGGGCTGCGTCCCCGTGGCGCATTCTAGCCTTGACCCTCAGGTGAGACTGCAATCAAGGGAGATCAGTGCCAGTTGTGATGGGGATTTTGTGATAAAGCTCCTCTGGCACAACCACACTGTGCGGACACTGAGCGGCCAGGCCAGTTCTCAGCTGTCCTAGCATTCCCTGTGGGGTGAACATTGATTATTTCCTGCTGAGGCAATAGAGGCAACTGTATGAAAGCTGTGGGCACCCTGACATGTTCCCAAAGCAGATGGACTAGACCCAGCACCTGCCCCCCATGAACCACACAACTCCTGCCACTATAGTACTTCACAGGAAGTTATCTGATATCAGCTAAGGAGTGAATTGATACTGCTCCAGTTATACCAGTGTAAGACCCTGTGCACTCCCGGGTTCTGGTATAAGAGCCTTTTTCTGGTTTATCTTATGTCATTTTAGACGCAATATAAACTATAAGGCATAAATTTTCAACAGTGAGGATAATTAACCATGGGGGAAATTATCAAGATCTGTGGTGGATTCTCCATCACTGGCAATTTTTAAATCAATTCTGGATGTTTTTCTCAAAGAGAAGCTCTTGTTCAAACAGGAATTATTTGGGGGCAGTTCTCTGGCCTGTGTTATACAGGAGGTCAGACTAGAAGATCACAGTGGTCCCTTCTGGCCTTAGAATCTATGACTAAATCTGACAAAGGCTCTGATTCCACAATAAGAGTGTCCCCGAGGGAATTACACTATCAATGGTTTAAAATTATACTGTCTATGAAGAAGCCCTGGGATAAAATGCTCTTTCTATCAATGCTCTCTCTCCTTCTGCATTCCCTGTCACTGAAGTATTTGATCCCCACATATTAATGGGGTTTATCTGCACAGATTCCTGAGAGGTAGAGAAGACATCCTTATTTCACAGATGGGAAAACTGAGGCATACAGACTCAGTGACTGATCCCAGGGCACACAGGAGTCCACACTTAATGCAGTGATTGAACTCAGGGCCCGTCTTCCCCTTAGCCCTTGCCCTTGCCTTCCCAAAAGCCTGGCTGACAATGAGCAACCTGGTACCTGCCTGGCAGGCCAATGAGCCTGGGCTATTTTGTCCAAAAAGGGGAAGTGCCTAGAGATGGGAAAACATCAGAGACACAAGCTGGGAAATCTGCCGCAGGGGATTTAATCAATGTCACGGACAGTCCCACCCCCTATTACTTCTGGGATCACATCCTGCCTCTCTTCCCCTGGCCCAAACCCCATGCAGGCAGGGCAGAATTAGATCCATCTCCCCAGTCCTGCAGAGCATATTGATGGAGCCAGATGCTGCGGGACTAGAGAGTGACCAGCTGCTGCTCAGCGACTCTCTGTGCACAGAATCCAGCTGCTCTGTGCAGTCGCACAAGGAGGGACCAGCAGGATGAGCCGTCAACACCCTGAGCATCTGCAGAGTCTCCTGTGCAGACGCCTCTTCCCCTGCCCAGCAGTGAGCTCTCTCTAGGCCTCACCCCGAGCTAGCAGCCCAGCAGGGTGAGGGTGTATCACACGCTGTGATGTGGGATTGAAGAACCCGCTCTCACAATGTTATTTTTGTCCTCACACATTAACCTACCTCATTCTCTCTCTCTCCATTTATTCTGTTCTCATGAGGTTTCCAGGGCAGTTTATTTTCAGAGTCGTACATTTAAAGGCCAGAAGGGACCAATGGGACCATCTAGTCAGAGCATCTGCACAGTCCAGGCCAGAGAGCCTCCCGCAGGGATCGCTGCATTGAGCTGCTAACTTCTGGCTGAACTAGAGCCTGTCTTGCAGAAAGAGACGTCCCCAATCATTTCGGTTTAAAGACCCTAAACTGGATCACATTTCTAAACACTAAGGTGGCTGTGGGTGATCAGTGAAAGAGGGGACCAGGGGGAGGGGAGATGCTGGACTGGGGCAGAGCAACTGGAGATGGGCCCTGAGGTTTAGCTCCAGCTGTGGATCCTAATCTGACCTTCCCCAGAGTTTTGTTGTGTGGACTCAGGGTTCTGGTTTGGGCCTATGATAGAGACAGTTCAAGGCCACACAGTTAGGATTTAAATTCCCCACAAAGTCTGGGTGTGGGGATTCTCAATCTGAGACCAGAAACACAACAGGTACCAGATATGATGATTCAGAGCCTGATTGAGGAGGGGATGATGTTCGATCTGGGGTGGCTGAGACACCTAATGGTGAATGGGCAAGAGGGATGAGGTGGAGTTGTTGGTCTTGGCAGAGATTTCAGGAAGCTCAGTGGAGCATCAAGATATGGTGTGTACCCAAAGCCTGACACTGACAGACTGAGCAGATCGGTAAGGCCACAGACATCCCCAGAATAGACGTCGTCAAAGGATGCTGGGAGGGTTAACACTCTAGTCAGGCGTATAACCCATAGCAGGTTGTCAGAGCAGGGATGTATAGGGCTGTATGATACTCAACTATACAGCACTGTACACACCAATGGCACTGAGGAAACAACACATTCATAGTGATGACTGCACAAGGGCTTGCTGGCAAATTTACACCAACACCTTGTTTTGATAGAAAACCAATTTTTGAGAAATTTATTTTTTTATTTCTCTTATTTATTTATTTGTGGCAGTCTCTGTTTTCCTTGAACATTTTTCATTTTTCATTGGAAAACCAAAAGCTCCAAAATATTTCAGATTTTGGAAGTTTTCAGCTGAAAATTTTCAGTTTTCAGTTGTGAAAACTGATATTTCCCCCCAAGTTTTCAGATTTTCAGTTAATTGATGAAAAGTTAAAGTTTTATTGCTGGAAATTTCAATGGAAATTCATCTAAATTTTCCATGAGGAAAAAAAATTCCATTTTCTGCCCTTGTACCATCTTTAATCCTCACTGTTCACAGGTGGACTCTGCCAGTGCTCTGTTCTGCCCTGTGCCCACATGACTCCCCTGTGATCTCCTAGAGGTTAATGGATATTAGCCTGACAGACTGGGTGATGGGTGTGGGAATGCTGGAAACCATAGTATCATAGAAATATTGGGCTGGAAGGGACTCAAGAAATCATTAAGTCCAGCCCCCTGTACTGAGGCGGGTCACAATAAACCTAGACCATTTCTGACAAGAGGTTTGTCCAACCTGTTCTTATTAACTTCTGATGATGGGGATTAAAGAACCTCCCTTGGAAGCCTATAGGAGCTTAGCTCCCCTTATTGTTAGAAAATTTTTCATTCTTTACCCTCCCTTGCTGCAGATTAAGCCCATTATGTCTTGTCCTACCTTCAGAGTGACTGAGCGCAATTGATCACTGCCCTTTTTATAATAGCCCTTAACATATCTGGAGACTGTTATCAGGTCCTCCCTCAGTGTTCTTCTCTGAAGACTAAAAATGCCCAGTTTTTTTAATCTTTCTTCATAGGTCAGATTTTCTAAACCTTTGATCATTTTTGTTGCTCTCCTCTGGATTCTTTCTAATTAGTCCACATCTTTCCTAAAGTGTGACACCCAGAATTGGACACAGTCCTCTGGCTCAGACCTCACCAGTTCCCAGGAGAGTGGAACCATGACCTCCCAGGTCTTATATACAACACTGTTGTTAATAGACCACAGAATGACATCAGCCTTTTTTTGCAGCTGCATCACATTATTGACTTATACTCAATGTATGATCCACTGTGACCCCCAGATCCTTGCCAGCAGTACTGCCACCTAGCCAGTTATTTCCCATTTTGTAGTTGTGCATTTGATTTTTCCTTTCTAATTGAAGTACTTAGCACTTGTCTTTATTAAATTTTATCTCATTTGGTTTCAGACCAATTCTCCAATTTGTCCAGGTCATTTTGAATTCTAATCCTGTCCTCAAAGTGCTGGCAATCCCTCCCAGCTTCTTGTCATCTGCAAATTTTACAAGCATACGTTCCACTCCATTATCCAAGACATTAATGAAGATAGTGAATAGTACCACATCCAGGACAGACTCCTGAAGGATCCGCTCAGCTTGACCACTGATAACTGAGTGTGGTCTTTCAACCAGTTCAGTATGGTCTTTCGACCAGTTGTGCACCCACCTTAAAATAATTTAATCTGCACCACATTTCCATCATGTTACTATGAGAGTATCATATGGGACTGTGGTAAAAGCCTTAAAAAAATCTAGATAGATCCCATCTACTGTTTCCCCACTATCCACTAGGCCAGTAACTCTGTCAAAGAAGGAAGTTAGATTGGTTTGGCATGATTTGTTCTTGACACATCTATGCTGGTTATTCCTTATAACCCTGTTATCCTCTAGGTGCGTATCAACTGATTGTTTAATAATTTGTTCCAGCATCACTGCAGGCATCCAAGTTAGGTTGACTGGTCTATAATTCCCTGGGTCCTGTTCCCTCCTTTAAAAGATAGGTGCTATGATTTCCCTCCTCTAGTGCTCTGGATGTGAAGGAAAAAAACAAGTACATCTGTGAGCTGCTCTTGGTACCCTCTGAACTCAGGCACACAGAGCGCAATGGATTAACAATCCAGCACTTTAGCCACTCAGTTTATCAGCCAAAAGTGGCCCCTTTGCCACCAGTTGTCCCTTCATCAGCCCATGTTTCAGTGCTACATGGTGTCGTGGCACCCAGTTAGTGGGGAGCTTTTCTTCTTTCAGCAACTGCGTGGAAGAGGCATGGAAGGACAAGCCAGTGGGTGCCCCCATGAAAAGAAGAAC
Organism: Trachemys scripta elegans; assembly: GCF_013100865.1. Lineage (NCBI taxonomy): Eukaryota > Metazoa > Chordata > Testudines > Emydidae > Trachemys > Trachemys scripta. Next base: position 3,585,088 of record NW_023260511.1, read on the forward strand.
AGATGGCCAATAACCAAAGGGGGTTCAAACACATGTGTGCAGCATACAATGAATCCACAGTCTTAACCACTCAGCCATCTTGCATGACGTGGCTACAGGCCTGGTATCCCTGCAGGCAGACCTATGTTTTCTTCTTTACATTCACTTGGGTGCCCAATCTGGTCTGACTAAATGGGAGATCATGAGAAAACCATCCCAGAGGGGGAAAAGGTGGCTAAGTAGTTAAAGCTGATCCAGTGTATTCTGCTTGGGTGGGTTTGAATCCCACCTTTGTTGCTGGCCAGCCTTTCCTTTGGTAGAGGTGGCCACTGACTCTTTCCTCTTCAGGCCCTCGCTACCCCAGCATGTCTTACCGATGTAAGCAGAGTCAGGATGAGCTCTACCCTGACATCTGGTGGTGAATTATGGCGAGTGTGGAAAAGAACTACAGAGGCTGATCTTGTTTGCATAGGCACACCCACTTGCCTGGCATGAAACAACAGCAACTGAAAGTGGTTACTTTGGCTGGTGTGGGATCCCCAGTTTTCTCTGTTATTGGGGCAGGAAGAATAAAGTTTTGTTACCCTGATTCTGTGAATCAAGGCCAGTGGAACTGTTGTATGACAGAAGGACTGAGTGAGTCTTTCACCATTACCTAAGTAGCACTCCCTTGACAAGGGGCATGGGTTACACGACCCAGTGAATTGAGAGAAGTTGGGGGTAGGTATTTGTACCTGGTGGTGTGGGTGCCTTTTCAGAGCCTGAAACACCAATTGCACCTCCTCCTCTCTCCACTGTTGATTGATAACTCTGTCCTCCTGGACATGTAGGTAACAAGGTCAGGTGAGACCAGAGAGGCTTGTCAAGATTTTCCATGCACCAGGTCCATAACTTGGGACAAAACTGGGTCAACGCAAGTTGCCTTCTTTATCTAAGTAGCTGTGATGGGTGTATTCTCTACCTGTTAAAAGTAGAAGATTTCCTTTTGGGGACTATCTTGATGGCAAAGGCAACCTTGAGAGGCCATCTGCATTGCCAAGCAGAGTGGATTTCCGATATTTGATTTCATATGTGTGCGCTGAAAGTAACAGTGCCCAACGTTGCATACAACTTGCAGCTAATGGGGGAATGCCTGTGTAGGGTCCAAAAATTGACATCAGAGGTCGATGGTCTGTGAGAAGAGTAAACGTCCGCCCAAACAGGTACTGATGAAACTTCCAAATTCCAAAAACGATTCCCAATGCCTCACATTCGATTTGGGCATAGTTAGTTTCTGCTTTGCTTAGAGTGCGTGAAGCAAAAGCAATAGGTCTCTCTTCTCCTGAAGGCATAATGTGTGACACGACTGCTCCCACTCCATAAGGAGAGGCATAGCAGGCCAATTATAGGGGTAAGGATGGATCAAAGTGCGTTAGAACTTCAGAATTTAGCAATGCATCCTTAGCTTTGTTAAATGCAACATTACAAGCTTCAGTCCACTTCCAGGTCTTGTTCTGCCCAAGGAGTTCGTGAAGTGGTTTTAGCAGTGTGGCTAACTGTGAGATGAACTTTCCATAATAGTTCAATAGTTCTAGAAACGAGTGCAGCTGGCTAACATTTCGAGGTGGGGGAGCCTCCACAATAGCCTTAACTTTTGCAGGGGCCTTATGAAGACCCGCAGCATCAATGATGTGTCCCAAATATTCAACAGAGGGCTGGAAGAATTCACACTTGTCTTTGCAGACTCGTAGGCCATAGTCTTCCAGTCTTTGTAGTGTCGGAGAAAAACTGAGTTCTCACTATTTTGTTTAGGTACAGCAAGTCAGAAGCTTTANCATGCATTACAGTTCCCTTCTGTCAGTTCTTTTCTCTGCTTCCACAAGATTAAAATTCTAAATGATCTGGACAAACTGGAGAAATGGTCTGAAGTAAATAGGATAAAATTCAATAAGGACAAATGCAAAGTATTCCACTTAGGAAGGAACAATCAGTTGCACACATACAAAATGGGAAATGACTGCCTAGGAAGGAGTACTGTGGAAAGGGATCTGGGGGTCATAGTGGATCACAAGCTAAATATGAGTCAACAGTATAACACTTGCAAAAAAAAGCAAATATCTTTCTAGGATGTATTAGCAGGAGTATTGTAAGCAAGACACAAGAAGTAATTCTTCTGCTCTACTCTGCGCTGAATAGGCCTCAACTGGAGTATTGTGTACAGTTCTGGGTGCCATATTTCAGGAAAGATGTGGTCAAATTGGAGAAAGTCCACAGAAGAGCAACAAAAATTATTAAAGGTCTAGAAAACATGACCTATGAGGGAAGATTGAAAAAACTGGGTTTGTTTAGTGTGGAGAAGAGAAGACTGAGAGGGGACAGGATAACAGTTTTCAAGTACATAAAACGTTGTTACAGGGAGGAGGGAAAAATTGTTCTTCTTAACCTCTCAGGATAGGACAAGAAGCAATGGGCTTAAATTTCAGCAAGGGAGGTTTAGGTTGGATATTAGGAAAAATTTCCTGTCAGGGTGGTTAAGCACTGGAATAAATTGCTTAGGGACTTTGTGGAATCTCCATCATTGGAGATTTTTAAGAGCAGGTTAGAGAAACACCTGTCAGGGATGGTCTAATACTTAGTCCTGCCATGACTGCAGGGGACTGGACTAGATGATCTCTCAAGGTCCCTTCCAGTTCTATGATTCTTTAACAACTCCTGGTGCATGTTATAGTCATCTGGGGGAACCTACATCCCCCCTCTCCTGAGGCTGCCTCATCGGGGAAGAGGAAGAGGAGGCCAGCACTGGCTGTGGATGTTCTTGCTTCCTTTCTGCACTAGCAGAATCCCCTTTAGCCAGCTCCAGTAGTTTGGTACCAGGCTCAGTACCGGAGTCCGGACCAGGTGCCGCCTTCTTTCCGAGGTAACCAAATAGGAGCACCTGGAAACTGGGGGAAAACCCATGAGTTCCAAAAGGGCCACTAGACTGGTGTAGGTCCCCAGTGACCTCCTGGTCACTCAATGTTACTCCTGTGCCCTGGTCCATGGAAGGAAGGAAATGCCAGGAGCAGCAGCGAAGGCAGCTCCTCAGATGGGAGGAATAGGACCCGATCTCTGACTTGGAAGAGGATGCATCTCTGTCCAGTGACCACCGGGGTGTCATTCCCACCAGTGCTAGAGACCGCTGCAGTGGTGGAAAGATTCGCACAGTGGCAAGCATAGCTGGTTCCCCTTTTGACAGCACCAAAGGGCATGGTACTGAACATTGAAATGACCCAGCGGGTTCACTCCTGTCCACCAGCACCAATAACGCCGACTCCTGAACTGCTGACAATACCGGTACTGACAGCAAGAGAAGGTCCCTAGCAGTAGCAAATGCCTTCAGTGTGGTCGGTCCTGAGATAATATAGGTACTGCACGGGGCTGCAGATATAGAAGGCTCTTCTGGTGCCAGAGTTGATGGTGGTTATCTAGATGCCGGAGGGAAAGGTGCTGACTTCTGCAGCACCGAGGCAGAGGAGTGCTTTGGCTCAGAACACACTCTACTTTGAATCCCATACCTGGCTGTCTTCAATGCCAGGGATCACCCCCTTTTGAACGGCTGTTTCTTATGCCTGTTCCTAGGCACTGGGGATGGTGATCAGTGACGGGACTCCGGTATGGTAGCAGCACTTCTTACGGACACCGAGGCACTTGGTGCCGAGTCTGACCAGCCTGACTGAGATGCAGGTCTCAGTGCCACCTCCATGAGCAGGAACTTGAGCCTGGCCTCCCAATCCTTTGTGTGAGGCTTAAAGTCTTTACAGATCTGCCAATGGTCCCCAATATGAGCTTCTCCCAGGCACCTCAAGCAGCTGGAGTGCAGGTTGCTCAGGGGCACAGCCTTGTTGCAGGAGGTGCAGGGCTTAAAGCTAAATCACGTAACTAATTTACTAAACGTCACTAAAATTAATTCACACGAGCTAAAACGAACTATGACTCACTATGTACATTAACAAGAAAGTCCACTGAGAGAACTGGCAGATGCAAGGAGAGCGGTTCCAGCAACCATCTCAGGCAGTAAGAAGGAGCTGAGGGGTGTGGGGTCAGCTGGGCGCTTTATACTGGTGCTAGCAGCGCGCAGCAGTAGACAGTGCTCGAGCTGCCCTGATAGGTCCCACTGAGGGGAAAATTTCAGGTGACCGTGCATGGGATTCACACATCCCTAGAGTGGAATGCGTATGGGCATCACTCGAAGAAGAATCCCCCTTTCCCGGCAGCCCTAGCCGGGCTAATGCACAAATATTGTGTCAGTTCTGGCTGCTCCTCTGTTTCCTCGCTGGGTGACTCTTCGGGCCTTCCCCTCTCAGACCAGCCCTGGGCTACAGCCCCCCGTGGACTGGCCGTGCTGACCCCCAGCAGGTCTGAAATTGGTACCTGCAGCTCCACCTACTGGAGCGGTGACCAGCCATGATGGCAATGATTCAAAAAGCTTCTTACAAAGTCTTGTTTGATCTCAACAGCAGGAGCCAGGCACAGCCAGAGAACAGGGTTTAACACAGTAACAGGACGCTTTGCAGGTCTATCTCATCCCTTGACTTAGGCAGCCTGTACTACCCCAGGCCCTCACTTCTGGGGCTGGGGCCATCTGCTCCCCACAGTCTCTGCCTCCCCTCCCTGTCCTTCCCGGTGTCTGTCCGTGCAGCGCAAGGGCTCTGTTCCCTCCTGGGTCCTGAGCCTGGTTCACAGCAGGAGGCCAAAGGGGATGTCACAGTGGATGGCTCTGCAGTGTCTCTGATCCCTCGCAGTGTTTGTGAGGAGGTGGGGGCAAGGGGGCAGCCAACCCCAGCTTGAATTAACCCCTTACCCCCTTGTGTTCATGCAGTGACCCTGCAGAACAGACGAACAGATCAGACAAAACTCAGAGGTTATTACAGGGCAGCTCCAAACCCGTCACACCCAGTGATTGTCATTTATTCCCCTAACTCCTGGCACCAGGTGGAAATGACTGGTTTGGGTGCTGGCTACACCAGGAGAACAGTGTTCTCACACCATAACACCTCCCCGGGGTTCACCTCAACCAGCTACAGGGAGTTAAAATGCCCATGGCACAGGTGCCCTTGTCTTCACTTGGATCTGACGCTGACAGTACTGTCTGGGCCCAGACGGCTCATCGCACACATACCTTTTACCTAGCGTGGACCCAGCATTTGTGGATGGCGCTGCCCAGGACTCCCTGCCCCCCATTTGCTGCTAGGTCCCATCACGACCTGCACTAAACCAACAGCCAGGCCCTAGGGTTTAAATGCAGCACACCCAGCAGTAAAGCCAGACACAGTGCACAGGGGAATTGGGGTCACACTTTACACTCCACACCACAGCCACAGACTAGAAACTTACTTTTTATTTGCTTTAAACCAAAACTGAGATTCTCCCACAACCCCAGGACTCCAGGAGCTGGGGCTTTAAAAGAAGCAGCAAATACCATGTGTCATGGATCCACAGGTCTGGTGCTCTGGAACAGTCCCTGGGAGGTCCCTTTCAATGTGTCAGCCCATGTAGGGTCACACTGTCCGTAGGGTAAGCCACTTGGCTTCACGGTCTCCTGGGACCGAATCTCAGAGCTTTCAACTCCCTGGCTTCATGCGGTGAGCTCCCCTCAGTGAGTCCGTCTGAGCTGGACACCTGGGGGAGACTTGCATATCCAAAGGGAGCAGTGCATCCCCGATTCCCTGACTCTGGAGTGACTCTCAGCCAGCATTGTAACAGCAGGGGGTTTATTAGGTGTTTAGAACACAGAGAATCAAAAGTTCCAGCATAATCCACCTGGGTCAGTCCAGAGACATCAGACCCTTCTTTAGTCCCAGTCCAGGAGATTCTCTCTGCCTTCAACAGCCCAAATTTAACAACCCCACCTGGCCCCTCCCCCATCCTTTGTCCTCAAGCTGGTCACACCCAGCTGGCTTCCCAAGGTGGGTGGGGCCATCCATGGTCATTTGTTGCTAGGTGCCGAATATACAGGCAATTGGAGTGGCCATTGTCTCCTGAGAGTCTCCAGGGGCTCCAGGTGCGGGCAGCTGGGCATTGGTCACACCTGTGTCTCTGGGCCTCTGCAAAGAGCAAACACCCTTCCCCCTCCCCCCACCTAGTTAACCATATACCACATGGGGGAAACTGAGGCACACACCATATTTATCCAAAATATTATGAAAAATTCTCACTCTGTGACACCATGAGACTTGACAACGCTGCAGCTGGCAGCCTGTTCTCCTCCTGCACCCCAGCCCCCTTGCTACAATTTCCAACAGCGTCTGAACCTCCCCACGTCCTTTTTCCATGAGAAGCTTCTGCAGCATCATCTATCGTCCCTGCTGCCCCATGAGCCCAGCCAGCCCTGCTAGAGCCCAGGGGAGGGCTCTGGTGGTTGGGGGACAGATTCAGCCCTCGGGGTGCTTCTCAGTGTGAGGCTTTCACAACCCAGTCTGATACACCGAGTGACCAATCCTGTCACCCACTCACACGGCCTGAGGCTGGCAGGAGCAGTGTGTGTGTGTGTCTGCGATGGGAGTGAGTCAGTGCTACTGCGAGACCCTTCCCTTCCCCCCTGCATCTCCCAATCAGTGTGTATTGAATTTTCTACATTTAACAGTTGCGTTAACGCAATTCCCTCCAATCAGCACATTCTGATGTAACTGGGGGTCGGGGCAAAGCATTATCATGAATTGCTGCGGTTTTCCTTTGAGTTCAGGGGGAGGAAACATCTGATGTGTCACCATTTCCCCGCGTTCCCTGTGGGGTGAGGTTCTTTCCCAGGTGTTGGTGTTTGGGTCTGATTCCGCCATCGTATTTCCTGGCCCTGGTATCCCTGGAACAAAAGTCATCTCCAGAGACCCCTCAAGAGTCAAGTTCTGAGCGTTTTTCTCTGTGTGATTCCCTTTGCCCCATGGGAGGGGTTCAGACCTCAGGATTTTGATGTTTCTTTCCCCCTTCTCTTTGGGGGCTGTTTGCAGTTGTGGATGCTCCTGCTCTGTTTTATTCCCCATCCTCAACTTGGGAAGCAGGTCAGTGGGTAGATGCTTTTGGATTTATTGTATCCCACATGAGCTGTTTTCTTTCACTTCCTTGTCTCTAGGGCCGAGTGCTGGCCAGGTGCTGAAGTTGTTTCTTCAGTTGCATGTGGCTCTATGATTTTTCCAGCCCCTTCCTGTCCCTGAGGGCAGGGGGTTGTGCAGAGGCTGTGGGATCTCCCTGAATAACAGACCCACTAACTCCTAATTTCTGTGGAAATCCCAGTCGCTGGGGGGGGCAGATGCTGAGGGGTTTTCCCTGGTCCCTCCCCACAGCATGACCAGGGCTGAGGAATGGGAACAATCTCAGAACCTTCCACAGGAATCTCCAGGAAAAGGGCCATTGCACTGACACTGTAGAATGAGAGACTCCCCCCTTCTAGATACAGATACACACCAATCACTGTCGGTGTCACACCCCAGTTCCAGATCACAGTGTTGGCCTCACTGGGGTGATACTGCTCCCCCAGATCTCCCCAGAGCCCAGCTCCCCCCTCAGGAGGTCTCTCCAGTCTCTCCTATCTCACTCTGCCCCTCACAGTCTCACTCAGCACCCCCAGCTCCCAGTACGGGCTGTCCCCCACCTCCACCTCCCAGTACCCCCTCAAACCCGGCTTTAAAGGTATGTCTTCACTAGCAATGTTAAAGTTCTGCCGCAGCAGCTCTTTAACATGGCTGTGTAGTTGTGGCACCAGCGCTAGGAGATAGCTCTCCCAGAGCTGTACAAAACCCAACCCCAGGAGGGGCGTAGCTCCCAGAGCTGGTGCACTGTCTACACTGACAATTTACAGCACTGAAACTTGCAGTGCTCGGGGGGGTGTTTTTTCACACCCTGAGTGAGAAAGTTGCAGCGCTGTAAAGTGGCAGTGTAGACAAGGCCTAAAGCATAATGATTCCTGGACACAAACCCCCTTCCCCAGGGCTATCAGGGATCCAGATAGGCCAGCCAGCCATGGAGATTGGGGGTCATGTTGGACTCTTCTGCCATCCCCAGAGACGGTGATTTCAGGGTGTTGCCAAACTTGCTCCAGGATGATGCAGACTGGGGAGAGAAACCAAAATATCCCCATTAGCCATGGGTCAGCCAGGGACCCTATGATCCCACAGGAGAGATTCCAGCCAGCACAGCCGGAGTGAATGACAGAGTGTTAAGGATTGGGGTGACTAGTGGGACTGGCACCACTAGCCTGGATCCGGCCGGGAGCTCCAGGGCTGTGGCTGGGCCTGGTCTATGAGCTGGTGGGGAGGTGGGAGGAGCTGGAATGGGGGTTGGGCTCCTTGCTTCCTCTCACTCCCCCCTGCACAGGATCTGTCCCTGAGAGGCGTTAGGGCTCTGGGGGTCCATGGATTGTGTCCAGAGGTGAAGACTCGACAGGCTGCAGAGGGAGGGCTGAGTGGGGCTGTTGGGGGAGCTGATGGGGTAGCGATGGATCATCACTGAAGGGCCAAGGGAAGATGGGGGGGCGTCAGGACTAGCTGAGGGGGGGATTGCGAGGGACCTGCCCAGGGGTGAGACTTACAGCTCAGGGCAGCGTGTTCAGGACCATTCACGGCATCTAGTCCCATGGATCTACAGCCAGCGCACACCCTGCCCCGCCTGCCCCATGGGGACCCCACACCTCTGCCAGCTCAGCTAGGTAACGCCGATACCACTAACCCCAGCACAATGTCTGCTCAGCCCCTCGCAGCCCCACTCACCCATGTAGCTCCGAGCCCTCCTGAACTCTGCAAGGGAAGAGAAACAAACATGATCAGGGGCATGGCAAACATGGGGAACTCGCTCCCACAGGAGATGCTGTTCTGGGAGAAGGGTCATTGGCAAATAGAAAGGACCAAGTGATGTGAAATGCGACATGAAAACACGTCCTCTTACCTAGCTCTCTGACTGCCCTGTTTGAAATGGAAAGAGACCGAGTTATTCCCTGTCATTTAGGCAGAGGACTCAGTTCTGGGGGCTGCTCTGTGACTATGTGATAGCTTTACACATAGTTCATGGGCCCTCGCTGCCGAAGGCGAAATGTCCCGGCTGTTTGAAGTGAGAGACAGGTAGGGTGACCAGACAGAAAATGTGAAAAAATCAGGACAGCAGTGGGAGGTAATAGGAGCCTATATAAGAAAAAGACCCAAAAATCGGGACTGTCCCTATAAAATCAGGACATCTGGTCACCCTAGAGACAGGCCCTTTCATCCAGAGACCAGAGATCTCTGCTAATAGTAATGACCGGCTCTCAGGGATGTCTTTATATTGTCTTAGTATCAGGGACTGGAGCAATTGTTGCTCTCAGAGACATTGCTGTAAATCCACAATAACTCCATGTGCGTCACTGGAGTGACTCTGGATTTACGTTGGTGTCATCCAGAGCAGAATTCAGGCCTGTAAGAAGCTGCTGTTTGGCTGTGATGGCCCCCAGCAGATTGGGAATTTTAAATGGACACTGGTAGGATAAAAATCCTGGGTGGGATTTGCAAAGCATCTGGCCTTGGTGGAAGACTTGAGTCTGTATCCAGATATAGCTCCGACATTCTCAACCCTTCCCTTTAAGGGGAATTCCCTTTTTGTGTTGCTAATAACCCTTTGGAGCATCAAAGCAGCTACCCACTGCAGCAGTCACCTATAGAAAGCAGCTGGCCTCTCCTACTATATCAAAACAATGTGATTGGCATTGGATTGTCAAAGGCAAGGTGACACCTGTCTGTCTATCCAGACATGAGAGCAAGTACCCTGTGACTGCTGCAGAGAGCTCACAGTGCTGCCGTGGGGCTGGGGTGGCTCTAACGTGACTCTGAGTCAGTATGGGAAGTAGTGAGCAAAGTAAGTGGGGCTGCTCCAAACTCTGGGTACAACTGCGCTGCACTGGGAATGAGCTTCCCGCTTTGGGCAGCAGATACCTGCTAGCTGTGCTCAACCCAGTGCGCTAAAAGCAGCCGGGAAGCTGGGAGTAGCAGCTGCAGTGGGTTGGGCTTGCTGCCTAAGTACAAACCCACTTGGACCCCCGGTACGTGGTCAGACAGTTATCCTCAGCCACTGCCCGTGCTACCCCACTGTGACATGCTGTACCTCAGAGTAGCATCCTGGAAACCCTCTATTCACCATTGTCATATATTTATGCTATGTTTTGTACAAAATATGCCTTGGTAGGTGTCATTTTAAAACTCTTGATGTGTTGAACATTAATATCTTGTTGGATTGTGTATGCTATGACTGTATGTGAGGTTCTGAAGTATTGCTGACTATGGGCATGTCTTCACTAACCATGTTAAAGCTCTGCCGCGGCTCTCCCAACATTGTAATAAAACCACCCCCACGAGGGGAGTAGCTACCGGCGCTGGGAGTGCTGGTGCACTGTCTATACTGCCACTTTACAGCTCTGAAACTTGCAGTGCTCGAGGGGGGGTATTTTTTCACACCCCCGAGCGACAACGTTGCAGTGCTGTAGAGTGGAAGTGTAGACAAGGCCTTAGTTACTGAAATAGAACACCCACAACCAGCCTTTCAGGTACAAGAAAGGACCAGCCAGAGAGCGTTAATGGTTCATCAACACTCATGGAGGAAAGAATCCACTATCCCAGAGTCTGTAGGCAATGGAGACTGCTTGACCAATGGGGGCTGCCTGATCCCCTCATCACAGCAAAGATCTTTCCATCAAGCTGGAAGAAAGTATAAAAGAGGGGAAGTGACATCATCACTTGGCCTCTCTCCACTCCCAACTCAACACCTGGAAGAACATCTGCAGGACAAAGACTTTGAACTGGGGAAGGGTGGGCCCAGGCAGGAAGGCAGTCCCAGCCTGTGTATTGAGGAACTGTAACCTGCTTGGACCATCTGTCAGGCTGAGACACTGCCTGATTCAAATCCTGTTTAGTCTGTAGAACTCAGACTGCAATTTTATTTTTATTTTTTAAGTAACCAACTTTGATCTCTACACCTGGTACCTGTAATCACTTAAAATCTACCTTTCTGGAGTTAATAAATCTGTTTTATATTTTACCTAAAACAGTGTGTTTTGGTTGAAGTGCTTGGGAAATCTCAGCTCAGACTACAAAGGCTGGTTTGTGTCTATGGAGTGGGTAATGAACTTACACTGGCCAGGCTTCTGACCAGTGCAGTATGGTGCAGTTCTGGGGTGCAAGACTGGGGAGCTGGGGGGAGCTGGCTGGAGCCTTCCTATTGTTGGTTCATGAGTGGCTGGGAGATCAGTCATGTAACTCAGTTGGGTGTGTCCCTGCCTGTGGATGGCTGTGTAAGTGCAGAGCCTGTCAGAGGTTCGTAGCTTGAAATCAGCATCGCAGTGTGAGAGGCAGCCCAGGTTGCTGCATTTGTGGGGGGTCAGTGGTCCCACTGTCCAGGTTACACCCCGGAGACCATGTCTAACCCACCCACACTGCTATTGTTAGTGCATTAGCTCAAGCAGAGGGAGCATGTGTCTAGCTACCCAAGCTGGGAAGCTTGCTCCCACCTGCAGTGTAGACATACCCAAAGAGCCAAGGATCTCAGAACTGACAGAACGTGTGAGACAAAACTGTTGGTAATGAATGGCAGATGAGGTCCCTGATCAACCCCTAAACAGAGCCCACAATTTGCCTCTGGGGGCAGCACCCACAGCTGATGTCACTGCAGGGAATGAGGAGAGGGAGCATCACACCAGAATATGTATCATGTAAAGAGTGGCCTGCACTGCTGCAGCCTGTCACCTGGCCTCATACCTCCTATTTCTGTGCCAAGCAATCCCTTTGTGGTGCTAATCTGCACAAGTTTGTAACTTCAGTAGTTAGTGCTTGGCAGGAGCTTAGCTGGGGAATGGCTCCACGGGGCTGTGTGGCACTGGAGTTATTGTCCACACCAAGAATCATGAGTTCAGATCCTGTCTCGACTCCTAGTGGAACAATGTGGGTGGTGGGGCCCATCAGAGTGCACCTCACAAAGGCCATACAGAGCATAGCAGGGTTTGGAGGCTCTTTTCATTCGAGTTCCAGGCCTAGACAAGGTGGAGACGAAACACGACAGGACTGAGGGCTCGGATAGCAGGGAGACTCTGGGGGACTGAGGGATGCCCACAGAGCTGGGGCTGGGGGAGGAAGCCCAGGACTGGGATGTAGGGGACTGCAGGCAGTGGTGGTGTTTCTCCCATGGGGGCCCCCTGCATAGCTCAGTTCTGGGGCCCCTACCAGTGACCTGGCATGTATAGTGTGTGCGAGGTCATGCTGTGCGAAGGACACAATTCAGAGCCCAGGGCAGCACTGAGCAAGACAGAGCAGCTGACATCTGGCCGGTGAGATTGCAGGTGCCTAATGCCTCCATTAGCTGCAGGTTGGGATTGAGGGGCTCTGACAGAGCTGTGGGCCTAGGGAGTCATGGGCGGGGATAGCAGGGGGCTGCAGGTGGGGATTGAGAGTCACAAGCAGACTTGTGTGTGTGAGAGCCCAAGGCTGGGATTTTGGGAGGCTGCAGGGAGGCACAAAGCGATCCAGCCGAGCTGGATGCAGGCAGTCCAGCACTGGGGAACAGGGATTGTGCAAGTCTGAACTGAGATGTCTCCACAGAGCTGCACGGAGGAAGTTTGTGCAGCACCTAACTAAGGGCCAGTCTGCACTAGAAGCGCTACCTCGGTGCTGCTGCACCACTGTGGTGTGTCTGGAGAAGATGCTTTATGCCGATGGGAGAGAGCTCACCCGTCAGCGTAGCTAATTCAGCTCCCTTGTCTCTGTCGGTGGAAGAGCATCTGCCCCTGACATAGCGCTGTCCACACCTGTGCTTAGGTCGGTGCTTTTTGACACTCCTGAGCGTCGTCAGTTATATCACCCTGAGCCCTGATGTAGACCTGCCCCGTGTCCAGCCATTCCCTGCGCACTAGAGTCACTTTCGGTCATTAAACATGATACGGAAACCTGAGCTGTAAACTCTGCAGGTTTTGTTTATTTCCCGGGAATGGGGAGATGATCATGAAGGTGATTGAAATCCATACAGCACATGTGGTGACTTTCCTTTCCCATGACAGTGTGAAAGCCCAGACACATGTTTACTGGGGATTAGCCAAGTACCTGATTGCAAGAAATGGTCATTCACCCTGTGCAGGAACTGTGGTCCTTCGAGATGTGTTCCTATGGGTGCTCTGCTACCCACCCTCCGTCCCCTCTGCTTTAGTGTTCTCTGCTGGGAGCTTCACAGCAGAGAAGGAACTGAGGGTGGTTTGCCCACCCAGCGCAATAGAATAAGGGCAGGGGGTATGAGGCGACTAGCACACATGCATGGGCTGAACAGACACTGCTAGGAGAAATCTCCAATCAAAGGCACAGGGGGCACTAGCTCACTGTAGCGGGGTGGTCACCCGTTCCTGCCCAGAAGGGCTTAAAACAGCTCTGGCAGAGGGCTGGGGCAAAAGAAAAGCTACTAGGCTTATTGGGGAAGTAGCTGCAGCTGGGCCACGCTGGCCTGCATAAAAAGGCTGTGAGCCAGAGGCTAGACAGTCTCTCTCTGTCTGTCTTCAGAGAGAGAAGGGCCTGGCTTCTGGGAAGCTCAGGTGCTTAGCGTGGGGCAGGGCTGGAGAAAGGCCAGAGGGGCCTGGGAGCTCCAGACTGGCAACTTCCTAGGCTGCAGGGCCTTGTCCAAGGCCCCAGAGAGGCACTGGGTTCCAGAGAGAGGCAGCAAGTCCAGACCCAACCCTGCCTATGATGAGTGGCTTATACTGCAGTCTGCCCCAGGGAGTGGGGGCTAATTGGTGACTGGCAGTAGCTACGACTGAGGCAAGATGGGGATGGGGGGGGGGTTCCCTGGGGAGGGGAGACCCTAAGACTGAGGGGTGTACTGCCAGGGGGCAGCACCCCAGACAACAGGGCACGGGGTCTGGGAGGGACATGGGGGCGAAGCAGTGGCAAGGCGGATCACCAGCCTGCAGGGGGCGCTCCAGGACGCTGGAAGAGCTAATTCCGAGAGACGACCCGCAGGAGGCGCCGCAGGGGTGAGTCCACACTGTTACACTCACCTAGAATGGAGCTCCTGCAGGGACATTAACTGAACCAACCCTTCTTCTGAGATGCTGAAATGGGAAAGAGAAAGGAGTTAGACACAGTGACATACTGTGTGATGCTGTGTGCCCCATAATGACTGGGGTTAGTTACAGACACATCCACAGCCACAGTACCAGCCTAAGTGCAGGAGCCAGCAGCTTTGACAGGAGCAGGGCTGGAGGTTAGTAATACGTATCGACACGCAGCAGACCTGGGATTTGCAAAGCATCTCACCTTGATGGAAGACATAGATCTGGATCCCGATACAGCTCTGACATTCTCAACCCTTCTGTCTCCAGGGAATTCCTTTCCTGTGTTACTGACAGCCCTTTGGAGCATCAAAGCTACACACTCCAGGGATAAGCAGGGGATGGACATGCAGATGATTGGGGCTCACATCTGGGATCTGGCCTTAGCAATAAAGCATGGAAACATGATCCACGTTCTGGGAAATGGCCCAGAAGACCATGCACAGCGGCAGTCATCTATAGAAAGGGGCTGGCTTAGTGCTGTCTCCCCTGTGTTAGCTGCTCCTGCTGCCTGACTCTGATCTCCCGGTAACATGACCTGCTGTCTTCTCCTGACTCTCTGGCTGCCCTCCTGCACTGTCTCGATCTCTGATCTTCTGGTAGCTTGCCCTGGCCTGGCTCCTGGCTTCTGATCCCTGTTCTGACCACTAGGCCTGACTGCCCACGTCCTGGTTCTGACAGTCTGCATGGACAACGTAGGCTACTGTGTTCCCCCAGACTAAGCAGCAGTTGCATTCCTGCAACTGTGCCATGATTTTTCTCTAGTGGAACATTTGGGGAACTGTCAGGCCCAATGGTTAAGATCCCATTCCTTTTGGTGGCCCCAGATGACCCCCATAATACAGTCATTCATTGCCTCCTGTGATGTTTGTGCCTATACCAAGATGACACACACACCTATGATCTTCTCCATCCCTTGGTCATCCTGTCTCAACTCTGGGTGACTATCACTGTAGACTTTATTGTAGAAATTCATAGCAATACTGATAGTAGTGGACACTACCAAAATGACTGTTTTTGTTCCCAGCACAGGCATATCCTATGCTGCAGGGATGGTCCAACCATGTATAAACCATGCAGTCTGTCTGCATGGCCTTACAGAACGCATAACTTCTGATCAGGGGCCTCAGTTCATGGCCCGGTTCTCATGTGAGGCCCTTTGCCTGATGGGGGCCCACACGTGTCTTTTCTCAATTTACCCTCCCAAGTCCAGTGTGCAAAACCAAAAGACCAACCAGATCCTCGAACAGTAGCTGCGATATTACGTCAGCCACCACCAGGGTGACTGGTCCTCGCTTCTCCCTTCTGCAGAGTTTCCATATAACAACATAGACCATACATCTGTGGATCAAAGACCGTTTTCCACTAACTAAAGGTACCACTCCTGATTCCACCTGCAATTACCTATGTCCTCACCTATCCCAGCCACCTCAGACGTAGTACAGCGCATTCCTCATGACAGCAAGGCCCCATCTACTCAGTGGAGGGAAAACTATGGCTCTCCATGAAGCATCTCTGAACAGACAGACCTTTTCACAAGCTGGACTTTCAGTTTCTGGGCCCCTTTAGGATACAGCAACAGGTTAACTCAGGCAGTTTTGCACATTGACTACTCCATTCTCTGGAGTTTCACCTGGTGTTTCATGTCTCACTTTTGAAACACTACATGGGAAACCCTTTTGGCCGGCTGTGCTACCTTATCTGGGAGGGATCTGGCCCTGAGAACACCTGAGAGACGGTGGAAAATATGCCCACCCCTACAGTAGTATAAGCATTCCATAAGAATCACCCCAAAAAGCCTGGTCCAAGGGACTGATGCCAGGGAGATGTCTTGAAGCCTGGCCCACAGGGCTCTTATCAGCCAGTAAGTTCCAACCCACCACCCACTGACCTGCTGACAGTTACCAGACCTACAACCTCAACTGTAACAGAGGACTCCATTTCGGGTATCTGATTAGTGAACACTGGGTTCTGATTGGTTCTCTGCTTCTATTTAAATGAAGCACGGGACCAGGAATTTTTCCATGCAACTGGGGTATTTCCTGCTCAGGACTGGTTCCCATCTCCCACCTGCTCCTTCTCCCTGACTCTGATCTCGCAGGAACCTGACCCTGCTGCGTGTTCACACCTGACTCCTGCTCCTGCTCTGACCACTAGACTGACCACGCATGATACTCGAGCAGAGCTAGCATGAGTCAGCTACGCGAGCTGGGACGCTCATTCGAGCCAAGGGTCTCAGAACTGACAGGATGTGTCAGACAAAATTGTTCTTAATGAACAACAGACAAGGTCCCAGATCAGCCTTTAAACAAATTGCCCCTGGGGGCAGCACTCCCAGCTGCTGGCCCTGCTGGAAATGAGGGGAGGGAGTGTCATACCCGAACATGTATCACATAGAGAGAGGCCTGCAGTCCTGTAGTCTGTCACCCGGCCTTAGACCTCCTATTTCTGTGCCAGGCAATCCCTTTGTGGTGCTGATTTGTGTAACTAGAGGGTTAGTGGTTGGCAGGAGCTTAGCTGGGGAAGGGTCCGTGGGACTGTGTGGCTCTGGAGTTACAGTTCATCCCTAGAGACGTGGGGTCAGGTCCTGTCTCGGCTCCTAGTGGAACAAGGTGGCTGGTGGAGCCCATTAAGGTGCACCTCACGGAGCCCATATAAAGCGTAGTAGGTTTTGGAGACTGTCTTCATTCGAGGGCCAGGCCTAGACTAGGATGTGGGGAAACTGGACAGGACTGAGGAGCTGAGGGCTGGGATAGCAGGGAAATGGTGGGTGGGGACTGAGGGAAGCCAACAGAGCTGGTACAGGGGGAGGAAGCCCAGGGCTGGGATAGCCGGGGGCTGCAGGCAGTGGTGGTGTTTATCCCACGGGAACCTCCTGCACAGCTCAGTTCTGGGGCTCCTATCAGTGACCTGGCATGTCTGGTGTGTGCGAGGTCACGCTGTGCAGAGGACACCATCCAGGACACTGGACAGCACTGAGCAAGATGGATCAGCTGACGCCTGGTGGACCAGCTCTGGCTTTCAGGGGGCCCCTCACTGCCTCGGGGTTCCCTGGAATTGTACGGCTTGCAGGAACCTAACATCACCTCTAACTGCACATTGAGATTGAGGGTCACCGCAGAGCTGTGGGACTGGTGAGTCCAGGGGTGAGATAGCAGGGGGATGCAGGTCAAGATTGAGTGGCACCAGCAGAGCTTTGTGCATGGGAGCCCAGGGCTGGTTAGCAGGGAGCTACAGGTCAGCATTGCTGTGTGTGGGAGCCCAGGGCAAGGATAGCAGTGGCCCAGAAGAGCTGCTCTCCAGCAGTCATCTATAGAAAGTGGCTGGCCCCTCCTGCTACATCAGAACAACGTGATTGGCATTGGATTGATACAGGCCAGGTGACACCTGTCTGTCGGACCAGACATGAGATCAGGTACTCCTGCGTCTGCTGCAGAGAGCTCACAGTGCTGCACTGGGACTGTGGAAACTAACGTGACTGATTTCAGCTGAAACTGTTCATTCAGCCCTGCCCTGCGGTGTCGGTGCTTCTGGATCTGGTCAGCCCCATGTGTGACCTGGGAGCCTCTGCCTGGGGGCTCTAATGGGGAGGTGGATGAACTTACCAATTATCTCATGCAGCTTGGCACGCTTTGGGGAGAGAAGGAAAGGAAAGCATCATGGGTTCAGTGTGGATCATTCTGAGCAGAGTGACATGGGGCCGTTCCAACCTTTGGGTACATCTACACTGCAGCTGGGAGGGTGACAGAAGTTTGGGTAGGCAGACGTGTTAGCTCTGCTTGAGCCCATGTGCTGTAAGTAGCAGGGTAGCACATGCAGTAGCTTAGGCTAACCGCTCAAGTACGAACTCTAAGATTGGTGGTTGGAAGGAGCTTAGCTGGGGAAGGGCTCCGTGGGGCTGTGGGGCTCTGGAGTTACTGTCCACCCCTAGAGACTTGGGGTCACGTCCTTTCCCATCTCATAGTGTAACAATGTGGGTGATTGTGCTCATGATCAGAGTGCTCCTCACAGAGCCCAGACAGGTCTGTTGGATTTGGAAGCTCTGGTCATTCGAGGCCTAGCCTAGAAGTTGGGAAAGCAGGACAGGACTGAGGAGCTGAGGGCTGGGATAGCAGGGAAGCTGTGGTTGGGGACTGAGAGATGGCAACAGAGCTGGGGCTGGGAGAGGATGCCCAGGGCTGGGATAGCCTGCGACTGCAGGCAGTGGAGGTATTTGTCCCATGGGAACCCCCTGCACAGCTCAGTTCTGGGGCCCCTACCAGTGACATGGCATGTCTGGTGTGTGCGAGGTCACGCTGTGCAGAGGACACCATTCAGGACGCTGGACAGCACTGAGCAAGACGGATCAGCTGACACCTGGTGGACCTGCTCTGGCTTTCAGGGTTCCCTGGAATTGTATGGCTTGCAGGAACCTAACGCCACCACTAACTGCACATTGAGTTTGAGGGTCACTGCAGAGCTGTGGGACTGGAGAGTCCAGGGCTGAGATAGCAGGGAGATGCAGGTCAGCATTGCTGTGTGTGGGAGCCCAGGGCAAGGATAGCAGGGAGCTGTGTGTGGGCACTGGGGGACTAGCAGAGCAAGTCAGAATTGAGATATATGCATAGAATTGCTGGGAGGAAGCTTGCCCGTCCCCTGGTTAAATCCTGCTAGTCCATAGGCACTAAATTCACACTCTGTCATTAAGGATGATATTGAAATGTGAGCTGCAAACTCTGCAGTGTTTGAATGTTTCCACGGGAGTGGGGAGATAATCATGAAGGTGACTGAAGTCCATACTTTTGAGTGTGGTGATTTTCATATCACGTTAGAATGTAAAAGCAGAGACACACGTTTACTAGGGATTATCCAAGTACCTGATTCCAGTTCCTTGATCTTCTTTTCCTTAGATGCTAAAATGGGAAAGAGAAAAGAGTTAGACACAGAGACAGGAGCTGTGTGATGTTGTGTGACCCATAACAACTGGGGTTAGTTACAGACACCCCACAGCCACACTTTTAGCCCCAGGATCCAGCAGCTTTGATAGGAGCAGGGCTGGCGGTTAGTGATACGCACCAAGGCGCAGGAGCCCTGAGATTTGCAAAGCATCTAACCTCGATGGTAGACGTGGGTCTGGATCCTGATACAGCTCTGACATTCTCAACCCTTCCATCTAAGGGGAATTTCTTTTCTGTGTTACTAACAGCCCTTTGGAACATCAAAGCTACGCACTCCAGGTGTAACTAGGGGATGGATGTGCAGTTGATAGGAGCTCACATCTGGGGATCTGGCCTTCCCAGCAAATCATGGAAACATGAGCCACGTTCTGGGGAGTGGCCCAGAAGAGCTGCTCTCCAGCAGTCATCTATAGAAAGTGTCTGGCCCCTCCTGCTACATCAGAACAATGTGATTGGCATTGGATTGATGCAGGCCAGGTGACACCTGTCCATCTAACCAGATATAAGAGCAGGTACCCCTGTGTCTGCTGCAGAGAGCTCACAGTACCGCACTGGGACTGGGGTAACTAACGTGACTGATTTCGGCTGAAACTGTTCACTCAGCCCTGCCCTGCAGTGTCGGTGCTTCTGGATCTGTTCATACCCATGTGTGACTGGGAGCCTCTGCCTGGGGGCTTTTAGTGGGGTGGTTACCCGCTCCTGCCCTGAGGGGCTTACAACAGTCCCGGAGAGGGCTGTAGCAGAATGAAAAGCAGCTCTGCTGATAGGGGAAGCAGGCGCAGCTGGGGCCATGCCGCAAACAGACCACAGCTGGCCCTTATAAAAGGGCTGTGAGCTAGATGCTCAGACACACACTCTCTCTCTCACTTCTTAGAGGGAGGGATCTGGCTGCAAGAAGCTGAGAAGATACCTGGAGCGGAGCAGGGCTGGGGGAAGGCAAAGGGGAGCTGGGGAGCTCCAGCCTAGAAACCCCCCAGGCTGCGGCCTAGCCTAAGGCCTACTGGGTAGAGGGGTTGCAGGGGGCAGCCCACGGGTAGACAGAGGTAGCAGGTCCACATCCCCTTGCCTGTGATGAGTGGCTGATACACCGCAGTCTGCCCACGGAGTGGGGCTAAGCGATGACTGGCAGTAGCCAAGACTGAGGCAAGGTGGGGATAGTGGGTGCGGGGTTCCCCTGGATAGGGAGACCCCAAGACTGTGGGTTTACGGCCAGGGGGTAGAACCCAGAGTAAAGGGGCACCAGGGCCCAGGAGGGACTCAGGCCCAACAGCAAGCGGGACACTGGCCTGCAGAGTGCGCTCTGGAGGCTGGAAGAGCTAATTCCCTGAGAGACCAGCAGGAGGCGCCGCCGGGTGAGTCTGTGCACCGTTATGGGGCTTTAATGGGGAGGTGGATGAACTTACCAATTGTCTCACGCAGCTCCTGGCGCTCTGGGGAGAGAAGAAAAGGAGATCATCATGGGTTCAGTGTGGGGCGTTCCGAGCACAGTCACATGGGGCTCTTCCAAACTTGGGTACATCTCCACTGCAGCTTGGAGGGTGCTTCCCAGTTCGGGCTGGCAGAGACATGTTAGTTCTGCTTAAGCCAGTGTGCTAAAGTAGCAGAGTGGCACATGCAGTATCTTGGGCTGGCTGCTCAACTACAAACCTGTTCAGGTCTGCAGGGTGCGTAGTAGGGCAGCTATCCTGAGCCGCTGCCCCTGCTACTCCCAGCTACACGGCTATTATTGACATTGTCTGATGGGGCTGCAAACAGCAGCTTGTGGCTCACTGGAGACTTCCAGGAGGAAAAATCCCCAACTGCTGGAGATGGGACACTAGATGGTTCATGCTCTCAGTTACTACAGAGGATTCTTTCCCAGGTGTCTGGCTGGTGGTTCTTGCCTATATGCTCGGGGTCTAACTGATCACCATATTTGGGGTCAGGAAGGAATTTTCTTCCTGGTCAGATTGGACAAGACTCTGGGGGTTTTTTTT
Source organism: Trachemys scripta elegans (assembly GCF_013100865.1). NCBI lineage: Eukaryota > Metazoa > Chordata > Testudines > Emydidae > Trachemys > Trachemys scripta. Next base: position 3,606,033 of record NW_023260511.1, read on the forward strand.
CACCTTCCTCTGCAGCATGGGGCACGGGTCACTTACCACTTTAAACTAGTGCAAATGGTGAATTCTCTGTAACTTTAAATCTTTAAATCATGATTTGAGAACTTCAGTAGTTCAGCCAGAGGTTAGGGGTCTGTTACAGGATTGGGTGGGTGAGGTTCAGTGACCTACGGTCAGACTAGATGCTCATGATGGTCCAATCTGACCTTCAAGTCTATGAGTCTATGAACAGCAGGGCACTTGAGTGTGGAACACTCGTCTACAGGACTCGCAGGAGCCAGTGTCTTCCAGCCCCACACCCAGTGACTTATCAACAGTCCCCAGAATGTGAAGCTCAGCTCTGAAAGAGGATTCCAGTCCTGGGATCTGATTGGTGGAACTCCGGGAGTCCTGATTGGTTCCCTGCTTCTATTTCAACCAAGCACAGGACCAGGAAGTCGCCTGTGCAACTGGGTTCCCCTGCTTAGTGCTGCCTCCCCTGTGCTAGCTGCTCCTGCTGCCTGACTCTGATCTCCTGGTAACATGACCTGCTGCCTCCTGACTCTCCGGCTGCCCTTCTGCACTATCTCAGTCTCTGTTCTTCTGGTAGCCTGGCGTGGCCTGGCTCCTGGCTTCCGACCTCTGTTCTGACCACTAGGCCTGACCATCCATGTCCCAGTTGTGACCGTCTGCACAGACCACATAGGCTACAGAAGTGGGTCTGGTGCTGGGAGAATGGATCCAGCTACCCAACTTCTGCCCTCTGGAGTACCAGACATGCTAGAGTGGGCTGACTGCCTTCAGGCAGACACCAAGCCTTGCAGGCTCGGGCTACCCACCTGACCTTGCAGAACCAGCAAGTGCAGAACCAGGAGTGAGTAAGACAGCTGTGAATGGAAAATGCCACTCTCCAGCCACGGCCCATGGAGCCCTGTTCTCTGATACATTTGCCTGAATGGTTAGATGGTAACTGCCAGCAATTCCGGGGGTTTATAACCAATGTCACCTTCGGTTCATGATGTGTCCTCAGTCCTACTCTACTGATTGTGCAAAGATGGTTATCAGCCTGGTATCAGGGGAAGCCCAAGACTGGGCCTCCCCTTTCTGGAGGGCAACATCCTGGTGCTATCAAACTGGGAAGTCTTCCTCTGAGCCACGTCACTTCTATTGGATGATCTGCACCAAGTTTGAACTGCTCAGGCTGTCCTAGGAAAGATCCCACAGGGGCAGGGCACCACAACCTTCTCTGCAGCGCATTTCCATCACCTCCCTGCTGATACAGGTTGGTATGAGGTATTCACTGATCATACCTATGAGTTCATATGAAGGGCAAAAGTCTTAAACCAACTGCACCTTCCTTGGACCCTATTTTCTCAAGATTTGATTTCATCATCACATATTGTCCCAGAACCCAAAACAGCAAGGCCGAAGCCCTGTGCCGTAACATTCTCAGCACAGTTCCTCACCAGGATACACTTGCATTGATTCGCTCTACCTCTGCCTCAGGAATTCCACCTGATGAACAAATCATTGTCAACAAACAGCACAACTCCCAGAAAGGGATCAGGAACAGGAGAGGAACATTTTGGTGTTCTTCCAGGTCCAGCAACAGTTGTGGTCTGCCATGATTTTTTCTAGTGGAACACTTGGGGAACTGTAAGACCTAATGGTTAATATCCCATCCCTTTTGGTGGCCCCGGATGTGCCCCATAATACAGTCATTCATTGCCTCCTGTGATATTTGTGCCTATGCCAAGATGACACACACCCAGAGGTCTCCTCCATCCCTTGGACATCCTATCTCAACCTTGGGCAGCTATTGTGTGAACTTTATTGTAGAATTACCTGAGTCCAACAAATTCACAGCAATACGGACAATAGCGGAACACTTTCCTAAAATGGCCCCATTTGTCTCCTGAACGGGCATACCCTCCGCTGAAGGGGTGGTCCAACTTTATATAAACTGCAGTCCGCCTCCATGACTTTCCAGAACCCATCATCTCTGATCAGTGGCCTCAGTTCATGGCCTGGTGCTGGTGCCCTTTGCCTGATGAGGGTCCACACGTGTCTTCTCTCCGCATACTCTCCAACATCCAGTGGCCAAAAAAAAAAGGACCAACCAGATCCTCGAACAGTAGCTGTGATGTTACATCAGCCACCACCAGGGTGACTGGTCCTCACTTCTCCCTTCTGCAGAGTTTGCATATAACAACATAGACCATTCATCCATGGATCAAAGACCACTTTCCACCAATTAAGGGTACCACTCCTGATTCCACCTGCAATTACCTATGTCTTCTCCTATCCCAGCCTCCTCAGTCCCTAGTACAGTGGATTTATCAGGCCCATGAGGTATGAATAGGCAAGTGAAGACTATAAACAGTACGCAGACCATCATTGACAGCAAGGCCTCACCTACTCAGTGGGACAAAATGTATGGCTCCCTATGGAGCATCTCTATACAGTCAGATCCACTCACAAGTTGGCCTTTCAGTTCCTTGGCTCCTTTAGGATCCAGCAATAGGTTAACTCAGTCATTTTTGAACATCAACTACTCCACTCCTAGGAGTTTCACCCAGTGTTTCATGTCTCACTTTTGAAACCCTACCTGGAAAGCTCTTGATGATTACCTATTCTGTTCATTCCCTCTGGGGCACCTGGCACTGGATACTGTCGGAAGACAGGATAATGGGCTAGATGGACCTTTGGTCTGACCCTGTAGGGCCATTCTTATGTTTTATATTGTTCTTTTGGCAGGCTTTGGTATCTTAACTGGGGATACGGCCCCCATCACAACAGAGGGCTGGTGGAAAATATACCCACCCCTGCAGTTGTATGAGCGTTGCATAATGATCACCCCCAAAAAGCCCTGTCCAGCGTTGCCCAGAGGGCTCACATGGCAAAGGACTGATGCCAGGGAGATGTCCTGGAACCTGGTCCACTGGCTGTTATGAGCCAGTAAGCACCAGCCCACCCCCTTACCCCCCACTAAACTGCTGACAGCTACCAGACCTACAATCTCACCTTTGACAGAAGACTCCCTTTCTGTTATCTGATTGGTGGAATGCTGTGGGTTCTGATTGATTCTCTGCTTGTATTTAAATGAAGCACAGGCCCAGGAAGTTGTCAATGAAACTGAATTTTTCCCTGCTCATGACTGTTTCCCTTGTGTTACCTGCTCCTTCTCCCTGATCTCCTGGTAACCTGACCCTGCTGCCTCCTCACACCTGTCACCTGCTCCAACACTAGGCCTGACCACCCACATCCCGGTCATGATACTCAAGCAGAGCTAGCATTTGTCTGGCTCCCCAAGCTGGGAAGCTCGCTCCCTGCTGCAATGCAGATGTACCCAATGAGCCAAGAGTCTCAGCACTCACAGCACATGTCAGACTAAACAGTTGTAAACAAACAACAAAGTTCCATATCAGCTGCTAAACAGAGTACAGAAATTCCCCGAGGGCACTGCCAGGAATGAGGGGAGGGAGAATCACACCAGAACATGTATCCCATAGACAGAGGCCTGCACTGCTGCAGCCTGTCACCTGGCCTCAGACCTCCTATTTCTGTGCTGTGCAATCCCTTTGTGGTGCTGATTTGCAGAAGTGTGTAACTCTAGGGTCTGAGTCCCTCCAGTCCATGTGCATTAAATTCATTCTCCATTGTTAAGGATGATACTGAAATCTGAACTGCAAACTCTGCAGTGTTTCTTACATCCCAGAGCAGGGGGAGATGATCATGAAGGTGACTGAAGTCTCTACATTGTATAGGGGATTTTTCTATCTCGTTACAGTGTGAAAGCACAGACACATGTTTACTGGGGGTTAGCCAAGTACCTGATTCAAAGACCTTCCTCTCAGCATCTGAAATAGAGAGGAGAAAAGAGTTAGACACAGAGCCAGGGGCTGTGTGCCCCATAACCACTGGGGTTAGTAACAGACCCCCACAGCCTCACTCCCAGTCCCAGTGCAGGAGACAGCAGCTTCGATAGGATCCGGACTGTCATTTAGTAAAACACACCAACACGCAGGAGCCCTGGGATTTGCAAAGCATCTAACCTTGATGGAAGATGAGTGTGGATCCGACCACAGCTCTGACATTTGCAACCCTTCCGTCTAAGGAGAATTCCTTTTATGTGTTACTAACAGCCCTTTGGAGCATCAAGCTACATGCTCCAGATGTAACTATGGGATGGACATGCAGATGTTTGGGGCTCAAATCTGGGATCTGGGCTTTGCAACAAAGCATGAAAACATGAACCATGTTCTAGAAAGCAGTTGGCCCCCTTCTCTTGCATCAGAACAATGATGGCATTGGATTGTCAAAGGCCAGGTGACACGTGTCTGTTTACCCAGACTTGAGAGCAGGTGATCCTGTGTCTGCTGCAGAGAAGTCACAGGGCTGCAATGGGACTGAGATGACTAATGAAACTCAGATTTTGGCCCAAACTGTTCACTCAGCCCTGCCCTGCAGTGTTGGTGCTTCTGGATCTGCTCAGCACTGTGTGTGGCTGGGAGCCTCTGCCAGGGGCTCTAATCGGGAGGTGGATGAACTTACCAAGCGTCTCATGCAGCTTGGCACGCTCTGGGGAGAGAAGAAAAGGAGACCATTGTGGGTTCAGTGTGGGTTGTTCCAAGAACAGTGACATGGAGCTGTTCCAAACTTTGGGTACATCTACACTGCAGCTGGGAGTGAGCTTCCTTGCTTGGGCAGGCAGAGACGTATTAGCTCTGCTTGAGAGGATGTGCTAAAAGCAGAGGGTAGCTGGGGGCAGCATGTGCAGCAGCTTGGCTTAGCCGCTCAAATACAAACTCACTTGGACCTCCTGGGTACGTACTTGGATGGCCACCCTGAGCCGCTGCCCCTGCTACCCCACCCATGCTGCTGTTGTTACTGCACTAGTTCAAGCAGAGCTAGCGAGTGTCTGGCTACCCAAGCTAGGAAGTTCGCTCCCAGCTGCAGCGTAGATGTACCCAATGAGCGAAGGGTCTCAGAACTGACAGTACATGTCACACAAAACTGTTGGTAATGAAGAAAAAGAAGGTCTCAGATCAGCCCCTAAAAAGAGCCCACAAATTGCCCGGGGGGCCCAGCACCACTAGCTGCTGGCACTGCTGGGAATGAGGGGAGGGAGCATCACATAAGAACATGTATCAGGTGGAGAGAGGCCTGCACTGCTGCAGCCTGTCACCCAGCCTCAGGCCTCCTATTTCTGTGCCGTGCAATCCCTTTGTGTTGCTGATTTGCAGAAGTGTGTAACTCTAGGGTTAGTGGTTGGCAGGAGCTTAGCTGGGAAAGGGTCCGTGGGGCTGTGTGGCACTGAATTAATGTCCATCCCTAGAACCGTGGAGTCAGGTTCTGTCTCGGCTCTCATGAAAACACTGTTGGTTGTGGCCCAGAATGTACCTCACTGAGCACGTACAGAGTGTAGTAGGGCTTGGAATCTATGTTCATTTGCGGCCCAGGCCTAGAGTAGGAGGGGGGTGTATGGAGGGAGAAAAAAAAACTGGACCAGACTGGAGTTCAGGGCTGGGCTAGCAGGGAGGTAGTGGGTGGGGAATGAGGGACACCAGCAGTGCCATGGGGAGCCCAGGGCTTGGATAGGTGGGGGACTGAGGCTGGGACTGAGGGGCACTACCAGAGCTGCATGCAGGGAGCTCAGATATTTTGTGTGTCAGAACTGAGATATATCCACAGACATGGATGGAGGAAGTTTACTCAGCCCCTGACTGAGGACTTGTCTACACAGTCCCATAGTTAAGCCTATAGGGTTGTGATTTGCAGCATGGACGAAAATGCTACTCTGTAACTGTCCTGTGTGTATGTGGCTGATATGCCCTAAACAGTACCTAATTCACACTAACACAGTCCTCTTCAAATAGGACTGTATAAATGCACACTAGGAATCTTTTAATTCACGCCCACAGCATCCACAAGGGTTGTTACAGTGCAACACTTTGGTACACGTTGCTATTCACACTCCCATAATCTGACTTGTTGGGCAGTGTGGACATAGCCTGAGCCCCTCCACTCCTCGTGCACTACATTCATTCTCCATTGTTAAGGATGATACTGAAATCTTAGCCGCAAACTCTGCATTTTTTCTTATGCCCCAGAGCAGGGGGAGATGATCATAGGCGTCGACTCCGTGGGTGCTCCAGGACTTGAGCACCCATGGGGAAAAATTGGTGGGTGCAGAGCACCCACCGGCAGCTCCCTGCCCCGCCCCAGCTCACCTCCGCTCCACCTCTGCCTCCTCCCCTGAGCATGCCGCCACCTCCTGCTTCTCCGCCCTCCCAGCGCTTGTGCCGCAAAACAGCTGTTTCGCGCGGCAAGCCTGGGAGGGACAGGGGAGGAGGGGGAACGCGGCGCGCTTGGGGGGAGGAGGCAGGGCCGGGGCGTGGATTTGGAGAGAGGTTCAATGGGGCAGGGAGGGGGGGAGTTTGGGCGGGGACTTCAGGTGGAGGAGAGGGGTGCGAGCATCCACCGGTGCCAACTTTTGTTGGCGCCTGTGGAGATGATCATGAAGGTGACTGAAGTCCCTACATTGTATAGGAGATTTGTCTATCTTGTTACAGTGTGAAAGCACAGACACATGTTTGCTGGGGTGTTTCTATCTTGTTTACTGGGAAAGCACAGACACAAGTACCTGATTCCAATGCCTTCCTCTCAGCATCTGAAATAGAGAGGAGAAAAGAGTTAACAGGCACCGTGTACCCCATAACCACTAGGGTTAGTAACACACCCCCACAGCCTCACTCCCAGTCCCAGTGCAGGAGACAGCAGCTTTGATGGGAGCTGGACTGTTGTTTTGTAAAACACACCAACACGCAGGAGCCCTGGGATTTGCAAAGCATCTAACCTTGATGGAAGACGAGGGTGTGGATCTGACTACAGCTCTGACGTTCGCAACCCTTCTGTTTCAGGAGAATTCCTTTTCTTTCTAACTAACAGCCCTTTGGAACATCAAAGTTATGCACTCCAGATGTAACTATAGGATGGACGTGTCTATGTTTGGGGCTCACATCTGGGATCTGGGCTTGGCAACAAAGCATGGAAACATGAACCATGTTCTGGGAAGGGCCCAGAAGAGCCTGCACTGCAGCAGTCATCTATAGAGAGTGGCCAGCCCCCTTCTGCTGCATCAGAACAATGTGATTGGCATTGGATTGTCAAAGGCAGGGTGACACCTGTCTGTCTACCCAGATGTGAGAGCAGGTGACGCTGTGTCTGCTGCAGAGAGCTCATAGTGCTGCGATGGGACTGAGGTGACTAATGCAACTCAAATTTTGTCCCAAACTTTTCACTCAGCCCTGCCTTGTAGTGTTGGTGCTTCTGGATCTGCTCAGTGCCATCTATGTCTGGGAGCCTCTGCCCAGGGCTCTCTAAGGGAAAGTGGATGAACTTACCAATCGTCTTACGCAGTTCCTGGCATTCTGGGGAGAGAAGAAAAGGAGACCATTGTGGGTTCAGTGTGGGTTCCAAGAACAGTGACATGGGGCTGTTCCAAACGTTGGCTCTAACATCTTGTCAGAATAATGTGGGTGGTGGGGCCCATCAGAGTGCACCTCAGAGAGCCCACCCAGAGCATAGTAGCGTTTTGAAATTCTGTTCATTTGATGGCCAGGCCTAGACTAGAAGAGAGAGGGATCAGGACAGGACTGAGGAGCTGAGGGCTTGAATAGGAGGGAAGCTGTGGGTGGGGACTGAGTGATGCCAACAGAGCTGGACCTGGGGGAGGAAGCCCAGTGCTGGGATAGCAGGGGGGCTGCAGTCAGCAGCAGTGTTTGTCCCATGGGGACCCCACTGCAAAGCTCAATTCCAGGACCCCTTCCACTGACTTTGCATGTATGGTGTGTATGAGGGTGGGGGGCGGTTACAGGACTTGACAGGATTGTGGATCTCTGGTCTGGATTACAGGGAGGCAGTGGGTGGGGATTGAGGGGCACTGGCAGTGCTGTGGGGAGCCCAGCACTGATATAGCTGGGATGCAGTGGGTGAACACTGAGGGACACTGCCAGAGTTGTGTGTAAGTGGGGAGCCCAGCATTGGGATAGCAGCCATTTTGCAGGTCAGAACTGAGATATACCCACAAACCTGCATGGAAGAAGTTTGCCCAGCCCCTGGCTCAGGCTTGTCTACACAGCCCCATAGATCAGCATTTGGGGATATGATTTGCATCATGCACCAAAGTGCTGCACTGTGACTGCCCTCTAAACATCACCTAGTTGGTCCTCTTCAAAGACGACTATTGGAAACGTAAACTAGGAACCTTTTAGTTCACACCCAGAGCATCGAAACAGGGTTGTTACAGTGCAGCACATTAGTGTGTGTTGCTATTGACACTCCTGTAATCTGAACACTGGGCAGTGTCGACATAGCCTGAGTCCTGCCATCCTATATGCATTAAATTCACTCTCTGTTGTTCAGGATGACACTGAAATCTGAGCTGCAAACTGTGCAGTGTTTGTTTATTTCCATGGCAGGGGGAGATGACCATGAAGGTGACTAAGGTCCATAGAGTGCATGTGGTGATATTTCTATCGCATTATAGTATGAAAGCACAGACACACATTTACTAGGGTTTAGCCAACTACCTGTGTCCAAGGTCGTCTTCTCAGTCTCTGAAATGGGGAAGAGAAAAGAGTCAGACCCAGAGACACACATTGGGTGGTGCTATACACTGCCTAATGACTGGGGTTTGTCACAGACATCCTACGCCCACACTCCTAAACCCAGTGCAGGAGCCGGCAGTTTGACAGGAGCAGGGCTGGCGGTTAGCGAGATGCACCAACACACAGGAGACATGGGGGAGTCTCTCGCTCCTTAGCCCCTTTCTACACACACATTTGCACCAATTTAATTAGTTGGGTTTCAAAACACACCTTGAGTTAAACTGGTGCAGGGCTGTGTGTAGCACAGGCCTGATAGAACCATGGGGCCGGGTCAGTTACTCCACAGCAACGCCTGTGGCTAGTTACAGAACAGCACTGATTGCTAGGGGAGTCTCATCCAGCCCTCCCCAGCTGGAGGAATGTGGCCACGAGAGGGCATGGCAGAGACGAGATGAAAGAGGAGGATCCTCAGAGCTCTTCCGGGTTGTGACTGCCGGGAGAACCCCAGTCACCGTGCTGGCATGTTGTATCCATTCTCTTCACCTTTCATCTGTATTTCCCTGCATATGTGTGTGCAGTGCCCAGCAGAACGGGTTAGCACCACTCAGCACCATCACAATGCAAACCAATATTGTTACTAAATATTGAAAATTTCACAGTGGAATAAATTAGATGTGTGCACTTAGTAAAACGTTGCTGCTGTGTCTATTGGCCCATATGAGAGAGGGAATGTCACAGATTTCTAGAGTTTCAGGCCAAGCAGAACCATTAGTTTATCCGCTCTGACCTGCTGTATATCACAGGCCAGAGAATCTCATCCAGTTCCCCCTGCACTGAGCCCAGTAACTCAGGTTTGACTACAGCAGCTTCCAGAAAGGTGCCCGGTCTGGATCTGATGCCAGCAAGAGATTAAGAATTCATCACTGCCATTACGAGCTTCCTCTAGTGGTTAAACACCTTCCCTGTGTCCTGTGCATTCGACAGTCACGGGGATGGAATCATCTCACAGAGCGTCATTGACCTTCCCATGTCATTTCCTTTAGCCACCGAGCAATTGCCCAGGGTTAGTGGGACAGAATGTGACCCAGATTTGTCACTGCAAGCCCATCTCCCTGCTGCAGCGATGTGCAGGGAATCTCACAAGCACAGACCCTTTGGGTTTCTAGTTTGGTTCTGCAAAATACACATTTGTCAACCTGTTACCATCAGCATGTTTGAGAACGTGGGGGAGATGAGGAATTACTGGGCAGAGTCTTCCTGGCTCCATCCCTTCATTGCACTGAGCCCCTAGATAACACTAAGCAGTCATAGAGCTCACACATCTCAACAGACAGAGCAAGAGATACTGCAGGAGACCTACCAAGATTTAACAGAGTCTCTTCTTTAGAGCGTTTCTTCTGAGAGGCCTTTCGCTTCGCTGTGAGACAGAGAATCAGACATCGCAGTGAGACAGGGAAGGAAGGGGAAACACTGAGCAATACACTAATACAGGTGGGCCCAGGGACCCCGGTGTGTTTGTTAGTTTGGTTTATTTCCTAAAACAAATACAAGATAACTATCTGAACAATAAAATGCTCCCAGGCCCCAGCCCAGTGCCCTCTAGGGCCGGGCTTTAAACATGTAAATAACACAGTCCCATTACCTGTGTATCCAAGATATGCACAACCTCCAGCAGCAATGAGAACCAGAGTGACTATCACCCAGAATGCAGCCAGCCAGGGAGAAACCCGGGGAAAGATGTCACCTGGCAAACAGAGAGCACAGTGTGTGAGGAGCACAGAACCATTCTAGAGCTGAAGTTTGCCATTTGGCTTGACAGCTGAGTCCTGGCTCAGGGACCCCAGAAATTCCCAGGACTGAAGGGAACATCCCCTTCATACTCTAATCACAGCCACAAATGGGAGCATTGGAACCAGAGAAGCCAGCGCATCATCAGTTCCAAGACCCAGGACTCTGCTCTCCCAAATCATAGAATATGAGAGTTGGAAGGGACCTCAGGAGGTAATCTAGTCCAACCCCCTGCTCAAAGCAGGATCAATCCCCAGACAGATTTTTGCCCTGGATCCCTAAATGGCCCCCTCAAGGATTGAACTCACAACCCTGGGTTTAACAGGCCAATGCTCACACCACTGAGCTATCCCTCCCCCCTAAAATCTCTCCTGCTGCTACAAGCCAACAGCCAGTAGCTCCATACACAGCCCTGCCTGTTCAGCAGAGAACAATTGTTTTCCTAGCTGGCCCCAGTGTGTCATGAGTTCATGGATCCATAGATGTTAAGGCCAGAAGGAGCCATTATGACCATCTAGACTGACCTCCTGTATAGCCCGGGCCAGAGACCCTCCCGCACTGATCCCTGCATCCAGCCCAGAACTTCTGTTCCAGCTGGAGCAGATGTTATAGAAAGAGACGCCCAGTTTGGGTCGAAGATTCCAAATAATGAAGAATCCACCACATCCCTAGGGCAGTTGTTCCAACAGTTAATTCCCCTCACTGTTAAAATCTGCACCTTATTTCCAGTCTGAATTTGTCTAGCTTCAACTTCCAGCCATCAGATCTTGTTCTTCTTTTGTCTGCTAGATTAGAGACCTATCGACTCAAAAATCTCCTTCACCTTGTGCCCACAACCCCCCTGCGGCAGCTCCCCCCCCCCCCCCCCCCCCCCCCCCCCCCCCCCCCCCCCCCCCCCCCCCCCCCCCCCCCCCCCCCCCCCCCCCCCCCCGCCCCCCCCCCCCCCCCCCCCCCCCCCCCCCCCCCCCCCCCCCCCCCGCCTCCNGGCCCCCCCCCCGCAGTACCCCACCCCAGCTCACCTCTGCTCCACCTCCTCCCCGAGCACACCGTCACCACTCCACTTCTCCCGCCTCCCAGGCTTGCGGCGCCAATCAGCTGGGAGGAAGAGAAGCAGAGCAGGGCAGTGTGCTCAGGGGAGGATGCGGAGTAAGGGTGGGCTGGGGCGGGGAGCGGTTCCCCTGCGCGCTGCCCCCCATTACTTGCTGCAGCTGGCCCTCCCCGCCCCAGCTCACCTCCACTCCACCGCCTCCCCGAAGTATGGTTTTGGCCACCCCCAACCACTTGGCGCCCTAGACGGTCACTTAGTTTACTTAGTGGTTGCACCGGCCCTGCCTGTGTAGGTACTTACAGACCGTGATCAAGTCACCTTTTAACCATCCCTTGGATAAGCTCTATAACTTGAGCTCCTACGTTTCTGACTGTGAGGCAGGTTTGCAGATCTCTAATTGTTCCTGTAGCTGTTTTCTGAGCACTTTCCAATTTGTCAACATCCTGTTTTAAAGTGGGAACACCAAAACTGGACACAGTACTCAGCAATGGTCTGGCTAACACCACACACAGGGGTGATGTCACCTCCTTTCTCCTGCTAGATATTCTCATTTATACAGACAAGGGTTGCATTCACCATCTTAGCTCCAGCATTGCTCTGGGAGCTCACGTTCAAGTCCTTTTCAGTAACTGCTTTCTTGGATAGTCTCCCATCCTGCAATTGTGACCTACGCTCTTTGTTCATAGACGTGTAAACTTGTGTGGCAGGGAGCTGCTGGAAAAGCCCTTAATCAGTGCCTGCCACTCCAGCCCCAATCAGGGAGAATGGATTGGGGCTGGGTGAAGGTAACTGACCACACCTGCCAGCCTCATTAGCAGGAGCTCTAAGGCTGGAAGGAAGTGAGAGAAAGGGTGGGGGGTGGAGAGTAAGAGCGGGACGTCAGACTCAGAAGGAGTAGGAGCCTACTAGTCTGTTTCTGGCCCAGCCTGTGGTAGGCCAAGCAGTTGTGGAGCCTGTATATAGTGGGAAACTGGTAGTGGGAAACTGATCACAAATAAAGAACACGGGTGTGGCACCAGATTGACGTGTCCCTGATTCATGGAGGAGAGGGGCCAAGGGACTGAATCCAGAGGGGTGCAGTGTGTATCCTGTTACACGTGGGGGCTTGTCTGGGATCTCCTGCCACCACCTGGGCACGGTTACCCGAAGATGGAGGGAACCGTGCAGTGGCTAGCCAAGCAACAAGAGGAGATGCAGAAAGCACTGCAGGCCTTTCAGTAATCCCACCAGGTGGAGAGGCAGGCCTTACTCGCCTGGCAGGCCGAGCAACAGAAGACCCTCCAGGACTTCTTCAGGGAGCAGGCTAAGGTACCGCAGCAGCTCCTGCACAGGTTGGTGAGTTCCCAGGGAGGTGATGGCAGCCACATGCCAGGCTTGGGCTTATGTAAAATGGGCCCCGCCAATGACCCTGACGTCTTCCTGTGTACGTTTGAGCGGGTGGCCGTGGGCACCGGGTGGGACAAGGCGACCTGGGCCCTGCAACTGGCCCCCTATCTGGATGGCGAGGCGCAGGCTGCCTATATGGAGTTCAGTGATGAACAGGCCAAGGATTATGATGTGGTAAAGGTGGCTGTCCTACACAGGATGGGGCTGTCAGTGGAAAAGTACCGGCAGAAGTTTCAGGAGGGCTGGTGGACACAGGGTTTGCGGCCCCGAGCTTTTGCCAAGAAGCTCACGGACTGGGCCACTCGGTGGTTGAGGCCGGACACCCAAAGGGTGAGAGAGTTTATGGACAGGATGATCCTTAACCAATTTGTGCAGGGTCTCCCAGAAAACATAGAATCATAGAATTATAGAAGATTAGGGTTGGAAGAGACCTCAGGAGGTAATCTAGTCCAACCCCCTGTTCAAAGCAGGACTAACCCCAACTAAATCATCCCAGCCAGGGCTTTGTCAAGCCAGGCATTAAAAACCTCTAGGGATGGAGATTCCACCACCTCCCTAGATAACCCATTCCAGTGCTTCACTGTATTGAAATCCTTTTTCATAATATACAATCTAGACCTTCCTCACTGCAACTTGAGACTATCCCTCCTTGTCCTGTCATCTGCTACCACTGAGAACAGCTGAGCTCCATCCTCTTTGGAACTCCCCTTCAGGTAGTTGAAGATTGCTATCCAATCGTCCCTCACTCTTCTCTTCTTCAGACTAAATAAATCCAGTTCCCTCAGCCTCTCCTCATAAGTCATGTGCCCCAGCCCCCTAATCATTTCCGTTGCCCTTTGCTGGACTCTTTCCAATTTGTCCACATCCTTTCTGTAGTGGAGGGCCCAAAACTGGATACAATACTCCAGATGTGGCCTCACCGGTGCCAAATAGAGGGGAATATTGACTTCCCTCAATCTGCTGGTAATGCTCCTACTAATGCAGCCCAATATGCTGTTAGCCTTCTTGGCAACAAGGGCACACTGTTGACTCATATCCAGCTTCTCGTCCACTGTAATCCCCAGCTCCTTTTCCTGAAGAACTGCCACTTAGCCAGTCGGTCCCCAGCCTGTAGCAGTGAATGGGATTCTTCTGTCCTAAGTGCAGAACTCTACACTTGTCCTTGTTGAACCTCATCAGATTTCTTTTAGCCCAATCCTTCAATTTGTCTAGGTCCATCTGGATGCTATCCCTACCCTCCAGCGTATCGACCTCTCCCCACAGCTTAGTGTCATCCGCTGACTTTCTGAGGGTGCAATCCATCCCATCATCCAGATCATTAATGAAGATGTTGAACAAACCAGCCCCAGGACCAACCCTGGGGCACTCCGCTTGATACAGCTGCCAACTAGACATTGAGCCATTGATCAATACCCATTGAGCCTGACAATCTAGCCAGCTTTCTGTCCACCTTATAGTCCATTCATCCAATCCATACTTTTTTAACTTGCTGGCAAGAATACTGTATAAGACCATATCAAAAGCTTTGCTAAAGTTAAGTTATATCACGTTTTCCCAACATAATGCTGCATTGTTTCCCTCCTTTATTAAAAGGATTTTCATAGAATTGTAGAATATCGGGGTTGGAAGGGACCTCAGGAGGTCATCTACTCCAACCCCATGCTCAAAGCAGGACCAGTTCCCAACTAAATCATCCCAGCCAGGTGCTTTGTCAAGCCTGACCTTAAAAACCTCTAAGGAAGGAGATTCCACCACCTCCCTAGGTAACCCATTCCAGTGCTTCACCTCCCTCCTAGTGAAAAAGGTTTTCCTAATATCCAACCTAAACCTCACCCACTGCAACTTGAGACCATTACTCCTCGTTCTGTCATCTGGTACTACTGAGAACAATCTAGATCCATCCTCTTTGGAGCCCCCTTTCAGGTAGTTGAAAGCAGCTATCAAATCCCCCCTCATTCTTCTCTTCTGTAGACTAAACAATCCCAGTTCCCGCAGCCTCTCCTCATAAGTCATGTGTTCCAGCTCCCTAATAATTTTTGTTGCCCTCTGCTGGACTCTTTCCGATTTTTCCACATCCTTCTTGTAGTGTGGGGCCCAAAACTGGACACAGTACTCCAGATGAGGCCTCACCAAGGTCGAATAAAGGGGATCGATCACGTTCCTCGATCTGCTGCCAATGCCCCAACTTATACAGCCCAAAATGCCATTATCCTTCTTGGCAACAAGAGCACACTGTTGACTCATATCCAGCTTCTCATCCACTGTGACCCCTAGGTCCTTTTCTGCAGAACTGCTACCTAGCCATTCGGTCCCTAGTCTGTAGCAGTGCATGGGATTTTTCCATCCTAAGTGCAGGACTCTGCACTTGTCCTTGTTGAACCTCATCAGGTTTCTTTTGGCCCAGTCCTCTAATTTGTCTAGGTCCCTCTGTATCCGATCCCTACCCTCTAGTGTATCTACAATTTCAATGTCTTATGGAGAAAGTTGTGGGAGATATGAATTTACTGCAAGTGTTAGTTTATTTGGATGACCCGATTGTGTTTGGAAAAACCTTGGAGGAGCATGAAGAAAGACTTCTTAAAGTTCTTGATAGGTTGGAGGATTATGGTTTGAATCTTTCAATTGACAAATGCCAGTTCTGCAGGACCTCAGTGAAGTATGTGGGTCACATCGTGTCCCAAGAGGGTGTGAGTACTGATCCCGATAAAATAGAAGCACTCACTATATGGCTATGTCCAAGTAACTACAGAGAACTCAAGACCTTTCTTGGGTTTAGTGGCTACTACTGCAGATTTGTGAAAAACTATGCTACAATTGTAAACCCCTGAATGATCTTACCAGGGATACCAGTCCAGCAAGAACAAATCTAAGACCAAGAATAAGGGGAGGTCCCCAAAGCCTCCTGTGCAGAAACACTATGGCCCCTTCGAACCATTTGGGCCACGGTGGGATGAGAGATGTGAAAGGGCTTTTCGAGAAATCATTACTTGCCTAACTAATGTTCTGGTCCTACTCTTTGCTGACCCAAGCAAGCCGCTTATCCTGCATACTGATGCCAGTTTGGAGGCTTTGGGAGCAGTCCTGTACCAGGAAGTGGAAGGCAAATGTAAACCTGTAGCCTTTGCCAGCTGAGGACTGTCTGATAGTGAAACTCGCTATCCCACCCACAAACTGGAGTTCTTGGCCTTGAAATGGGCCATCACTGAGAAATTTCGAGACTACTTGTATGGTGCTCAGTTCCAGGTGTGGACAGACAACAACCCACTGACTTATGTGTTAACGAGTGCTAAGCTGGATGTTACAGGGCAAAGATGAGTGGCCGCTTTGGCTAGCTATGACTTCAGCATTCAGTACCGATCAGGGAGAAGCAACGTAGATGCAGATGCATTGTCCAGGCATCTGTAGGCACCGGAAGTTGCTGTGATACCCAAGGATGGAGTGAGAGCTATTTGCAGTGTGAGTCGCCGAGAGCCAGAGACCCATGAGAGCCTTCATGGATGTGTTGCAGAAGCTTTGGGCCTGCCCCCTGAATGCATGCCTTAAGTTTCAGTGAACTATATTGCATTGAACCAATCTCCCTTGCCCATGCTCAATGCGGCTGACTGGCAAGAAGCCCAGCTGCAAGATATTGACATTCGTGATACACTACTTGCCAAAAGGGAGGGGCAAAGCCCAGCTGCGGTTACCGCATCTAACCCAGAGGGTAAACTACTATTGAGAGAATGGACCAAACTAAAACTGATTCAGGGAGTGCTACACCGAATGACCCCGGACCCTTTACAAAAGCAACGAGCACAACTAGTGCTGCCAAAAGAGTTCAGAGCCCTGGCCATGAGGGCCTTGCATGATGACTTTGGACATTTAGGGATGGAGAGGACCCTGGAACTCATTCGTAGTAGGTTCTATTGGCCCCGGATGGCTGAAGATGTTCGCAGGAAATGTGAGACCTGCACTCGATGTGTTCAAAGGAAAACTCTGCCCACAAGAGCTGCATCTCTCAAGAACATCACCAGCAATAAACTTTTGGAGCTGGTATGCATTGATTTCTTGTCTTTAGAAGTAGACAAGAGGAATGTTGGGAACATTCTAGTAGTGACTAACCATTTTACGTGGTATGTGCAGGCATATCCCACACGTGATCAGAGGGCTACAACTGTCGCTTGAGTACTGTGGGAAAAATATTTCTCAGTTTATGGATTCCCAGCCCGGATACACTCGGATCGGGGCAGGACTTTGAGAGCCATCTTCTGAAGGAGGTGCTGATGATAGCAGGAATTAAGAAGTCTAGGACAACGCCTTATCACCCGCAAGGTAATCCTCAGCCAGAGAGGTTCAACCGAACCTTATTAGATACATTAGGGACTTTGCGACCAGAACAGAAGGCAACCTGGAGCCAACATGTTGCATTTCTGGTGCATGCCTACAACGCCACAAAGAACGATGCTACGGGAGTCACCCCAAAGCTCTTGATGTTTGTGTGAGAACCAAGATTACCCATAGACCTGTGCTTTGGTGTATCAGAGGATGGAGATTGCTATGAAACTCATCAGCAATATGTATGACTAAGAGAAAAGCTATGGGATGTTTATTACTTAGCTACATCTGCGGCTTGGAAGAACGCAGATCGCAACAAACATCGATATGATGCTAGGGTATGTTTGCAGGAGCTCCAGCTTGGGGACAGAATCCTGCTGCGAAATTTGGGTATTGCTGGCAAATACAAGATAGCTGACAGATGGAAGGCAATACCTTACTTGGTGATGGAAAAGGTGGGAGACCTGCCGGTCTACAAGATCAAACCTGAAGAGGGTCCAGGGCAGACAAAGACAGTGCACAGAAACCTTTTGCTCCCTGTGGGGGAATTGGTAGGCACCCCTTATGAGATGGGCCACAACAGGGCAACCGGGCAGAACAAAGGTGCTAGACCAAAGCCACCATCCAATATGGACAGCCGGCCCCCTGCAGCTAACCTACCCCTATGCAGCACATCCGAGAGTGAGTCTGAAGAGGAAGACACAACCATGGTATATCTTGGAATGGAGACAAGATTTCAGCCTCGATCAACTGAACCAAAAGAGAGCTCCCCCTCCTCCGCCCTAAACCCCACCGCGGAAATATTTCGGACCATTTCTGACACTCCTGTGCCGCTGGTGGGACCCCCATGTGATGCAATACACCGATTATTGGACAGTGGAGATATACAGGTGGAGGATGTCCTGGGCACCTTGGACCCTCCACTGTTAGAACTAGAAATGCAGGGGCCTATGCCAGTAGCCGAGGGACCCTCAGAGGAAACCTCTCCATCTGTTGCTCAAGAGGATGTCCCCCCTACCACGGCAACAGATATTCTCAATAGACAAGACAAGGTAATAAGACCAGTAAAATGGTTAACTTATGATGCACCTGGGGTGACTAGTGAGGAGCCAATACATTTAGCACCCAGGCTTGTGGAAGCTAAAGTGGGCTTTCTGAGGCCCTTTGGAGGGAACCAGTGAGTTGGTATAATAGGGAGTGTGATTTGTCGGGACGACAAATTCTTGGCTGGGGGGAGGATGACTTGCCCATATGACTCCAAAACTCCATCTTGGAGCTGGATTTGCATAGGAGTGAGGAGGGGGTCTCCACCCACAAGAGAAAGTCTACTTAAACCCGTTGGAGACCCCTCCATTTTGTCTTCAGATGGCTAAAGAGATAGCCTCTCCACCCCCAAGGATACCTGAAAGAAACTGGAACAAAGGACAGTAACTACAGGGGGTGTGAGTTATTGCTGGACCCAGACTAGCAGGAGACTAGTCTGTAAAAGGAAGCTTACTGGAACTGGTGAGGTTCTCTCTGTATTCAGTTTTATTACTGTAATAAGCTTAGATTTGCGTGTTTTATTTTATTTTACTTGGTAATTCACTTTGTTCTGTCTGTTACTACTTGGATCCACTTAAATCCTACTTTCTGTATTTAATAACATCACTTTTTAGTTATTAATTAACCCACAGTATGTATTAATACCTGGGGGGAGGAGCAAACAGCTGTGCATCTCTCTCTATCAGTGTTATAGAGGGCGAACAATTTATGAGTTTACCCTACATAAACTTTATACAGGGTTAAATGGATTTATTTGGGGTTGAGACCCCATTGGGAGTTGGGCATCTGAGTGTTAAAGACAGGAACACTTCTGCAAGTTGCTTTCAGTTAAGTCTGCAGCTTTGGGACATGTGGTTCAGACTCTGGGTCTGTGTTGGAGCAGACTGGCGTGTCTGGCTCAACAAGACAGGGTGCTAGATTCCCAGCAGGAGCAGAAGTAGTCTTGGCACATTGGTTGGCAGTTCCCAAGGCAGTTTCTGTGATCCATCCCATCACAATCTCTACGCCCCTCAGTCCCAGTGAGGGGGAGGACCCAGGTCCCCAGAGGACAGGAGAGCCAAACCCTAGACAACAAAGCCAGAATGAAGATGGTGGAGAAGGGCCAAAGGAGTGCCCCTGTATAGGACAGCCAGGGAAGGAGGCCCGAGAACTCTAAGGGGAAGCCCCCAGGGAGAGTCAGAGCCCCCTGGGCCGGGTAACTGAACCTGAGGCCCCAGGCAGACAGGACGATGTCCAGACCTGTTTCTGCTGGACAGAAAGGGGGAGTAGCTGGGAGGACAATCGCTAGGATGTGACCAGTGTGAGGACCTCTGGGTACCAGCAGACCTGTGGGGCAGTCTGCCCCCTACCCAGTTTGCCTTCTGTGGGTGGGGGGATAGACAAATCCTGCAAGAAGGATCCCAGGGATCACCCAGTGGGAAGTGGTGGGCTCCCCCAGAGCAACCTCCCAGACAGAGGGAGACGGGGCCAGGTCAAGCACCACCTGGCGGTTGCTTAAGTGTGGAGGTATGTGGCAGGGCACTGCTGGAGAAGCTCTTAATCAGCTCCTGCCACTCCAGCCCCAATCAGGGAAAATGGATTGGGGATGGGTGAACTGCGCTATGTTTGCCTGGTAACTGACTGCACCTGCCAGCCTCATTAGCAGGAGTTCTAAGGCTGGAAGGAAGTGAGAAAGCGGGGGACAGAGACTAAGAGCGGGAGGTCAGGCTCAGAGGGACTAGGAGCCTCCTAGTCTTGCTGGCCAGGCCTGTGGTAAGCCAAACAGTTGTAAAGCCTGTATATAGTTGGAAATTGGTGATGGGAAACTGACCACGAATAAAGAACATGGGTGTTGCACCAGACTGAAGTGACCCTGATTCATGGAGGAGAGGGGCCAAGGAGTCAAACCCAGAGGGGCA
Source organism: Trachemys scripta elegans (assembly GCF_013100865.1). NCBI lineage: Eukaryota > Metazoa > Chordata > Testudines > Emydidae > Trachemys > Trachemys scripta. The sequence continues at coordinate 3,626,099 of NW_023260511.1, forward strand.
GAGTGTGTACCCTGTTACACCTTGCATTTGGCCATGTTGAAATGAATGTGTGAGAAAGTGGGAATTTTTGTAATATTTTTATGAAGTCTATGTGTGCCTCCCCTTCATGCTGTATTGTTAATTAGTGGGGAGAAAGGCCTGATATCAGTGGAGCATCTGAGAAGACAATGGCAAATCCAAGTCACTGGGACTTTGATACCTAGTAACCAATGACCATGGCTGGCCCACCTCTCGGCAGGAAGCCAAGCAGTGTTTGCCCCACTGGGGAACAAAGGACTGGGGTGTGTGAGGTGGAAGCTAAATGTGGGCTGCAGGAAGCAGCTGGGGCACACCTGAAATGGGACAGAGAGGTCAGAGGGCAGGGCGTTGGGCTCTGTGCTGTCCAGGATGGACAATGCTGTAACTTTTTTTTCTCTGTGCTAGCCAAGGACGTCCTGCGCTGGAGTAATGGTCTCAAGTTGCAGTGGGGGAGGTTTAGGTTGGATATTAGGAAAACCTTTTTCACTAGGAGAGAGGTGAAGCACTGGAATGTGTTACCTAGGGAGGTGGTGGATTCTCTTTCCTTAGAGGCTTTTAAGGTCAGGCTTGACAAAGCCCTGGCTGGGATGATTTAGTTGGGAATTGGTCCTTCTTTGAGCAGGGGGGTGGACTAGATGACCTCCTGAGATCCCTTCCAACCCTGATATTCTATGTGCATCAATCGACTAATAAACTCTGTTTTACAACACTGGCTGAGTGTCACTACAAATTCTGACAGAAGAGATGCATTGCTCCCCAAGATTGTACCAGTCTCCTTTAGGGGTTTCGTCTCTGTGGGACTTGCTGAACAGAGCTCTCAGTGGGAAACAGGGGTGCTGAAGGCCCAGGGGTTGAATCTAAGGAGGTGGTGAAGCCAGGTGGTTTTCCCTGGGGGAGAAGTAGGACCCCTAGAGGGTCTGTCACAATGAAAGGTCCTCCCAGAGACTATTCTAAAGCTGGGGCTATGGCACCGGTGCTGTGGATCTGTGACAGCATGTTGTTAGGGTGAATCCCCCCTTACCAAGCAATCCACCTCAGTCTGTAGTACCAACCTGTCACCATCATTATTTACCTGTCCACCAATGTTTGGGTCATCCGCAAATTTTACCAGCAATGATTTAATATTTCTTTCCAGCTCATTGATAAAGCTATTGAATAGCATTAGCTCAGAATAGGTCCCAGTGGGACACTACTAGAAATATCCCTATTGGAGGATGATTCCCCACTACAATTACTCTGAGAGCTATCAGTTAGCCAGTTTTTAATCCATTTAATGTGGGCTACATTGATTTTGATATTAGTTTCATGCAGCACTAAGTCAAACCCCTTTCAGAGTCTGACACCTGGTCTACACTATAGAGTTACGTCCGCTTAAATACGTCGCAGAGGACGTGAAACTCCAGTGTAGACACCACCTCCCAGAGAGGTGAATTTACTACAATCATAGAAGAACCCCTTCTATCCCTGTAGCAAGTGCTTAAACCACAGTGTTGCTCCTGTAGCATTTCTAGTGTAGACCCACCCTGAATCTCTTACGTCAGCCTAGTTACCTTTATCAACTTTATGTGTCATCTCCTCAGCCCATTTCACAGGACTCAGCCCAGATCCTGACAGGCAGTTTATCCATATCACAGAAACCTCCATCACTATGGCCTCACAAATCAGATGAGAAGGACATTTCCTGTCTCAGTACCAGAAACAGGTCCTAGCTGAGTGCAATTCCCAAGTGACCCAGCCCCCCATCCAGGGCTGGCTCCAGGGTTTTGGCCACCCCAAGTAGCCAAAAAAAAACAAACAAACAAAACAAAACAAAAAACACCCTGCGATCGTGATCTGCGGCGGCAATTCGGCGGGAGGTCCTTCGCTCCGAGCGGGAGTGAGGGACCATCGGCCGAATTGCCGCCGAATAGCTGGACCTGCCGCCCTTCTCCAGAGTGGCTGCCCCAAGCACCTGCTTGCCAGGCTGGTGCCTGGAGCCAGCCCTGCCCCCATCCCTCCCCCACTCCCATGGTGACCCCTTCTGCATGTGGGGACTCACCTGAGAGGTGAATGGCAGAATGTCGCTCAGTCTCTAGCGGGCCATTCCGCACTATGCAGCTGATGTCTCCATTGTCTTCCCCTTCTGTGACAGTGACGTGACTCACAACACTATACAGGTTCTCCCTGTCCTGAGTCATGTTGGTCACAATCTCCATTGCCAGGTTCTGCCAGTTCTTTCCAACCCACTGGAGTTCAGGTTTGGGGAACCAGCCTGCGGTTCTACAGGCCAGCCCAATCCCCTGACCCCGGGGGCCCAGCACGTCAATGAACACTGGAGCCACAGCTGCAGGGAGAGAGAGAGAGAGAGTGTGTGTGTGTGTGTGTGTATCAGGAAATCGTGTCTTTGGTAGCACCACGTGATTCCCCAGATACCGCTGGGTATAGGGAGCACTGACTGCATAACTCCATTCCCTAATATGCAAAGCCTCCCTGGAACCCTTCATCCTGATGATTGGGGAAATTAAATAATACCATCTTGCATTTCCATAGAGCCCTGAAATCTCACTGATGAATGTGCAGGGTGAAACTGCTATACAGGGATCTCTGCACCTGCTGCTGAAATTCAGCCACTTTTGGGGTGGAGCTCAGGAGCTGTCAGGATCACTACACTTCAGTACAGAGCAGGAAGCGAGGGATGGTGACCCCGCCTACATCTCTGCTCCCACTCCACCTGTGCCACCCTTCTACATACTGTCCCCTCTGGTGTCCTTCTCCCACACTGGTAACAGTGCCCCAGGCCAAGCCACCCCTTGTGCTTGGATTTCTCCCCCCCACCCCTCTGTGCTTCACACAACCACCCTCCCCTCATTTAGATCTCTCCTTAAAAGCAGACACCTCCTGTGGAGCCTTTGAACTATAAGCCACCAAATATGGGAGATGATTTAAAACAACCCCAATGCTCTGCATTATCGCAGGAGGGCCCCTCACTTGGGGCTTGATGTTTCTGAACTATACTGTCTGGGGCTACGTTACTCAGTGAGCTATATGGGCAGAGACCGTCCCTCCCACTGCCCTTGTGCAGCACTTAACGTGGGGTCAGTGCCCAGGGAATAAAAAATAATATCCCAGCCCTTGGAAACTGCAGGGGAAATTTTAAGGGATGCCAAATGTACTTATGACCTCACCTGGGATTTGGGCAGAACATCCAGGTAAAGGTCCCACTCCCTCAAACAGCACTGTAATGAGCATGAGACCTAAGGACTGTAGCTTTACATCTCATTGAAAAGAGGTTGTTTAATGCAACGCTGACCCTGCTAGCACCACAGTAGAGTCAGTCCTGAGTGTGAGGGGAGAGCGCCCCCTACTGAGTCCTGCACGTCACTCCCTGCAGCACAGGACCCTGCTGCTATGCTGGGCTCAGTATGGGGGCACCTGCCTGGATACAGGAAGCTCTGGATGCCCAGACACAGTCCCCCCTGTAGTGGAGGGAGAGCCTGGAGTTCTGGACCTGGTGCAAGATCTGAGACCTGAACCAGAGGATGTAAACCAAAGTCAGGCCCTGTATTAAAGTAGATGCTTCCAAGTTCTGTCCAGTACATTAACTTAACAAATTTGCTGCTAGCCTTGCCAAAACATAGGCACTCCCAAGAAGTACTAGGCACGAGATATTTATGTAAATACTTTCCAGAAGGCTGGTACAGATACACCCCAATCTAGCACAAGATACGATGGCTTGACAGAACAATGTATAGAGATGTTCTGTCTGATATATCAGGAACAAGGGGAGGTAACAAAGATGTCATGAAATACATAAGGTGATATGTAAGTTGTTTATCCTAGTTGTTTGCCTTAGTCTATAAATGTTGGGGTATCTCACCTTAACCCTTTGTGTGGCCGAGGGAATAGCAGGGACTCCCACTGCTGACTGAGCCACTCCTGGCCACTGGGCACTCATGTGTTAATGAACCTGTAACCACGGACAAAGGGCACTAGGACTGTGCCTTTATGAGTAACATCAAGGTCTGCTGAATTAGCAGGCTGCACTATCTGCTAGTACTGATAACACTGGAGCTCCAAGAATGGAAACGCTGAGCAGCTGGAACAGCTCTAGCAGCCTGGACATCATTACTGAGGCAACATTTCATCCTTGTACACCCCTTAGTGCTCCGTCTCACCTGCAATCTGTAGCTCAGTGGTGGCTTCCAGGGTCCACTCTGGGTTCCTCACGAAGCAATGGTATGTCCCATCATCTGCCACCTGGAGCCGTTTCAGCTTCAGTGAGACGTTCCCGCTGCTGAACTCCTGCAGGAACAGCTCTGTCCGGGTCTGGTAACCCTCCCCCGGCAGGTCCTGGGTACCCTCATCCATGTACTCATGAACCAGGATAAATCCTGGTCCAGCTTTCCTCCACTGCACGTCCATGCTGGGCAGCCCAGCCTGGGGTGAGAGCTGGCAGGGTAACACCACATCCTGGCCAACTACCCCCACCACGGGGTGCGGGGAGCCAGTCAGGGAGAACTCCTCTGAAACAGAAAACCCCAGGAACACAGTGAGTGACAAGAAAAAGGAGGGGGCATCTCTGAGCCAGGTCCCAGCCCTACAGACACAGTGAGTGAAAGAGGAGGGGGCATTACTGAGCTAATCAAAATTTCCTCAGTCGTACATAGCTCATAGCAGAAGGTTCCCAAAGCTGAGTCATGTGTCGTTCAACTTGAGTTACTCAGTCTGGACACAGGGCAGTGCAGTCATACCACCAATCCTGTCCTACAATCCCCCGGAAACTCTACCAAAGGTGCCTGTCTTGCACCCTACCTACACTCTGTTGGCAAGGGGTGGCCCCGTCTGGAAGCCACCTGCCAGGTCATAGCACCATGAACATGGCACCCAGTTATGAGCTCTTTCCACTACAAGCAACTTCTTTGATGAACCAGTTTCAGATCCACGTAGACCCACAATGGCTGCTGAGGGGCCACCTCAGGAGACTTCTGCCTGGCCTGAGGGTATTGAGTCTTTGATGGATCTTTGGGCCAATGCACGTCCCTGCCATGGATTCAATAGACCCAAAACAGAAACTCACTCAGATGGGGATTCACCGTTTTGGTGGTCAGTGTCTGGGGGAAAGTAAGCATCTGAGGGTGATTTATGTCTGCACAATAGCTGTGTCTGAAGGGTCTCCAGGCTCGTCCATCCCACCATGGGGCGTGTAGAGCAATTACTACTGAGCTGCAGCACTTGACACTCATTGTGTGGCTACTGGTGGGGAGGCATAAGGGGCAGATTTTCAAAGCCACCAAGGAGATTTTGATGAGCTCCCATTCATCCTAATGGGAATTGGGACCCCCATCCCTCAGGCAGCTGTGAAGATCTCAGCCTTGCAGGCATGAGAATCCAGGCTCCCAGTGGGGCAGGTCTAGCAGCATGGTGCCTTTGGCAGGACAGGAAGGGATCAGGGTCAGGGGCTCTGGAAGCGTCTCTCAAGGGCAAAGGGAACTGTGTGACTTGCTGCAAGATCCAACAATCCTGCCATCCAGAGTTAGGACATGCCCTGGTCACCCTAACATTATCCCTACCCCACAGCCTCCTGGACCTTACCCTTTTACACTGTAGGACTGAGGAGGCCTCGGTGGGAGGAGGAGGGGGCGGGGGGGTTGTCATTGGCCTCTGATGCCCCTACCCCAGCCCTGCAGGGGGCAGTGTACATGGGGGACAGGGAGGGAAATAATTGGGATTCAAACATTTTTACCAGAGAGAGAACACGGCGCCAGGAGGAGGATCCCCAGGCTGCACACACAGAGCCGCCACCGTGTCGCCATGGGAACACCCCAGGCAGGGACCTGTAAGGAGAGAGCAGGGATGGTTAACACCTTCTCAGACTGCATGAGGGGCCGGCAGTGCAGGGAACATGCCCCATCCATCGTCTGACCCGACCCACTCTGCTCCCAGGCAGAGCAGCTCCCCAGGGACAGGAGAGGATTTCACCCTTCCCAGGCTTCCCTGCCATCTGCCCAGGCCTGGTACTAGGAATTTCCACCCCCGGGACATGCCGGGTATCCACCCCCATTTCCTCCCCTTGTCGGGTCTCTGACCATCCATTGGTGTGGGTGTCCCCCCCAATTCCTGTGCAAGGTGAGCCGGCAGCAGAGCAGGGCCAATTCTGATGTAACCCCAGTGGTACCCACACCGCTGTCCCCCGCTGCAGAAGGGGCCTGGCTCTGTGCCTGCCTCCACCTGGGACAGCACAGCAGACGTGTGACCCGGAGCTCTCCACAGCTAACTGCATGAGGCTCTACAGCGTGAGCTAAAGAGCCAGGCTGTGCAGCTGGGGCTCTGACAGACTCATGTACTGTGTGTATCAGGCCCAGGGGGGACCATCTCACACCCTGGACACTGGGTGACATCTGGGCACCTTCCTACAGGTCAGCCTGCCCGAAAGTCACCCACCTCTGTAAGTGATGATGCCAAGTGACATGGATGGGGCTGGCAGTGGCTATCACAGACACCGGGGGCGCTGTCAGATACCTACTCCTCCTCCCCTGACGTCAATGGGAGACCATCACATCAGTCGACATTACAGTAAGATATACGGTGGGGATCAGGAGGGCTCGTCTCAGCTCTGCTCAGAGCCTCAGGCATCCTATCCCCAGTTCTCTGGTCTGTGTACTGTGACAAAGTTCCTCCTCTATCTTGGTGGATCCTGCGCTTTTTGGTGGATTTTCTTGCCTCAGAGATTCACCATGTGGGTTGGGGAACAGCCCAGAGACCTTCCCCTCTGGAAGAACCCACAGTCCAGGTCAATTGGGAGGTTTGGGGGGAACCCGGGCCCACCCTCTACTCCGGGTTCCAACCCCTCTACTCAGGGTTCCAACCCAGGGCCCTGTGGACTGGAACTGTCTATAGTGCCTCCTGTAACAGCTGCATGACAGCTACAACTCCCTGGGCTACTTCCCCATGGCCTCCTCCAAACACTTTCCTTATTCTCACCACAGGACCTTCCTCCTGGTGTCTGATAACGCTTGTGCTCCTCAGTCCTCCAGCAGCACACACTCTCAGGGCAGGTCTACACTAACCCCCCAATTCGAACTAAGGTACGCAACTTCAGCTACGTGAATAATGTAGCTGAAGTTCGAAGTACCTTAGTTCGAACTTACCTCCATCCAGACGCGGCAGGCAGGCTCCCCCGTCGACTTCGCGTACTCCTCTCGCTGAGCAGGAGTACCGGAGTCAACGGCAAGCACTTCCAGGTTCGACTTATCGCGTCCAGACAAGACGCGATAAGTCGAACCCAGAAGTTCGATTGCTTGTCGCCGAACTATCGGGTAAGTGTAGACCTACCCTCAGCTCCTTGCGCCTCTTGCTCCCAGCTCCTCACACTCACACCACAAACTGAAGTGAGCTCCTTTTAAAACCCAGGTGCCCTGATTAGCCTACCTTAATTGATTCTAGCAGCTTCTTCTTAATTGGCTCCAGGTGTCCTAATTAGCCTGCCTGCCTTAACTGGTTCTAGCAGGTTCCTGATTACTCTAGTGCAGCCCCTGCTCTGGTCACTCAGGGAACAGAAAACTACTCATCCAGTGACCAGTATATTTGCCCTCTACCAGACTCCTGTACCCCACTGATCTGGGTCTGTCACAGTACACAGGGTCAGACTGGATGGACACAATGGGTTCTTCTGGACTCAACATCTGTCAATCTATTTCTGTTTCAGTTCCAGCTCCTTCAAAGCCTGTCCGTATATGTGTGGTGCATTAAAAATTGCATTAGAATTGTAAACTGTCACTGTAAATGCTCTGGGGGTATTCCTGGTCCTGCTGGCAGGGGAGGGCCCTGTGTGGAAGTGTGTGATCTGGGTCCAGCAGCAGGCAGTTGTACAGAGAAGCAGCCTAGAGCAAGACAGGGTGACCTCGGACTCTCAGCTTTAGGGAGCAGCCTGCTTTGTCTCTCTCTGATTTGGGTCCTTGTGCGTTATCATTCTGGATTCTAAGCATTTAAGCCATGTTCCGCTGCAACCTTCCAGTCAGAGGATTTATGTTTATATCCAACTCCTCTGTGTGTGCTGGGATCATAACAACGGACACCCTCCCCACAAAGAGACCTCCCTTCTGAGCCCATCCAAGGTCACTTGGGAATGACATGATGTTCCTGAGGGCAGGGTTAAGACCTAAGCATTATAAGCCCCATTTTAGGAGTTGGGGGTGCAGGGTCCCGGCGGCACTTACCATGGCTCCCAGGAAGTGGCCGCCAGGTCCTTGTGGCCGCTAGGCGCATAGGAGTCTAGGGAGGATCTGTCCGTGCGCTGCCCTCATGCCTGCAGGCACCTCCCTACAGCACCCATTGGTCATGATTCCGAGCCAGGGGGAGCTGCAGAGCTGGTACTCAGGGCAGGGGCTGCAGGGACCTGGCAGCTGCTTCCGGGAGCTGCGCGGAGCCAGGGCAGGTAGCCTTAGCTCCGGGCCCCTGCTCTGCTGCCGACCAGACTTTTAACAGCCAGGTTGGAAGTGCTGACCAGATCGGGGGTTTAGGGTGACCAGACGTCCCGATAAAATCGCGACCGTCCCGATACTTCAGGGTTTGTCCCGTGTCCCGACCGATCAATTTGTCCCGATATCCACTGGCAGTGCTGGGTTTTTTTGCTCCGCCAGTGGGACTGACTCCATTTTTTTTTTTTTTGCTGCGCTGTCGGGCACCCCCCCTCCCCATGTGTCCTGATATTTTCTTTCCCTCATCTGGTCACCCTACGGGGGTTCCAGTCAAAAACTGGACACCTGGCAACCCTAGGTCGGGGGACCAGAGTTCTGAGAGGGGAACTGCCTCATGCAGCTCAGCAGGAGTTTTCCTGCCAGTTCTGCTGCTCTGCAGGTCCTACCAACCCCACTCAGCAGGGACTGTGTGTAACAGGTAGGGTGACCAGACATCCCGATATTATCGGGACAGTCCTGATTTTAGGGGACTTGTCCCGCGTCCTGACTTTACATTCATCGGGATGTCTGGTCACCCTATATGAGGGGCCACTCACCTTCCCTCCCTGGGCCCTGGGGCAGCGCGCAGCTGAGCTCCCGGTGCGGCGGCACCAGCCCACAGGGCCTGCCGCCCGGCCGGCAGGAGCCTGCAGAGCACAGCCCTGCCCCTGCCCCTGCCCCAGGCACACAGGGAGACAGCAAGGAGGTCTCGCTCCCCTGCGTGCTGCAGCAGGGCAGGGCCTGTAGACTCCGGCAGCAGGCAGCGGTCGCCGGGCAGAGAGCCCCCCCCGCCCCTTCCCCCCTCCCCTCGACCCAACCCTAGGAAGGGGCCAGAGGGACTGGGAGGGACCTGCCTGCTGGATGCTTCCTGGGAGCCACTCCAGGTAAGCACTGCTGGGCTCACCTGGCCCCCTGGCAGGTCCCTCTGGGGGGGCTCCCCTCAGACCCACTCCCCTCAGGCCCCACCCTGACCCTGTTCCCTCTGCCTCCCCCGCAGTCCCCCCTGTGCCCCCCAACCTCAATCCACTGCCCTCAGCCCCCACCCTGACCCTGTTCCCTCAGCCTCCCCCGCACTGTCCCCTGTGCCCCCACACTCAATCTACTGCCCTCAGTCCCCTGACCCTGTTCCCTCTGCCTCCCCCACAGTCCCCCCTGTGCCCCCACCCTCAATCCACTGCCCTCAGCCCCCACCCTGACCCTGTTCCCTCTGCCTCCCCCACAGTCCCTTCCCTCCCCCCATCATCTCACCCGACTCACTGCCCTCAGCCCCCACCCTGACCCTGTTCCCTCAGCTTCCTCCGCAGTGTCCCCTTTGTGCCCCCCACCCTCAATCCACTGCCCTCAGTCCCTGTCCCTGTTCCAACAGCCTCCCGCACAGTCCCTTCCCTCCTCTCCCCCCGATCATCTCACTGCCTGGACTCACCCCCGTCCCACTCAGGACATGCAGGAAAAAGAAGCAATGGGCTTAAATTGTAGCAAGGGAGATTTAGGTTAGACATTAGGAAAAGCTTCCTAACTGTAAAGGTAGTTAAGCACTGGACAAATTACCTAGAGAGGTTATGGAATAGCAGTCATTGGAGTTTTTTAAGAGGTTAGACAAACCTGTCAAGGATGGTCTAGTGTTGTTATTACTCAGTCCTGCCTCAGTGCAGGGGTTTGACTAGATACCTGTTGATGTCCCTTCCAGTCCTACATTTCTGTGACTCACACTGAATTGCCTTGTGCCACTGTCTAGTAGTAGTGTCACACAGTTCTCTGACATGCAGGTTTATAAAATTGTAATTAATATACAGTTTAGAGTATAGCAGTTTTAAAGCTCTGCATGTTCAGACCAACTGAGCTGAAAATCGTGATCTATAGTATTCAAAATTATTAAGATGTGGGCTGAAATAAAATCAGCATGAATTGCTCAACAATATCAATGGAATCAGCATTGCGCTGCTATATATTGTAAAACATTACAGTGAAATCTTGCAAGTATTCCATAGCACGCCGCCTTGCCCAAGTGGTAACTAAGCATAACATCTTCCTGTTTCAACATTCTTAACTTGTATCCCATAGCTCCTAAAAGTTGTTTTTTTTCAAACACTGAATACTGCTAAGTTATGAGTTTTAACAGTTTTTTTTTCTTTTAAACCACAGCACTGAATGTTATTCTAAAATTGTTTTCCAAATATTCTTAAACTCCCAGTTTATCCCCTGCTGATGTTCATTGTGAAAAGTATTGCAGGTCTAATAATAATATTTGGCACTTTTGTAATTCACTGTCCAACATGTGTTTTGTGCCCTCCTCTGGTGGATTTTTAGAGGATAACTGTATAGCTACCAGCTAAGGGAGTTATATCTTGAACTCAAGTAGTAGAAGCTCATGCTTTTAAGTCTGGATGACTCAGGTTCAATCTTTGGTGACTAGCTATGATGGAGGTTGCTACACTTATAATCCCCTTAATCAGAGGTTCTGAATATGCTTTGTTGTAGGCAGAGCTAGCCTATAGTTAAGCAACCGAAAATTTAGAATGGGAAGTGTTGAAATGTTGGGAAGCTGTATAATTTTGCCAGTCTGGAATGAACATCCCATCTGAGGGATGGGGGTGGGGAGAGAGGAGAGTGAGACAGGACCAGGAAACTGGGACAAGGAATCCAGAGCGGTAGTGGGGGGCAGTTGAAATCGGATGAGGAGCTGGGGCAGGTTAGACAGTAATAGGATAGACATAGACTGGAGGGGACGGGGAAGAAGGGTCTTTGACTACTAGAGACCACTCCATTCAGGAGCCTGGGATAGACCCAGGATTCCTGAGTTTCACAGTTCCTCTTCTGTCAGCAGGTATCTGTGAAACCCAGTGGCAAAAAAATTGTCTCATCCCCCTATAGAGCTGATCTATCACATATAGGATGACAACCTACTGCCTCTGCCATCACTTACTCCATTAGCTCAAGTGGCAGAAGTCTGTGCAGTGGATCTAAAGGTTCATCGGCAGGGTTGGAGCCATGCAAGTTTCATGATGATTCCACATGCCAGAATTTCTGGGGCAGTTCAGTTTTGATTTTTACAAAAAAAACTGGGGAAATGCATACAGATATAGGGGACCAGATGTCTAAATAGGGGAATCTCAAGCAGGAGTAGAGAGGTTATTTTATCTCTGTATTTGGCACTGGTGCAACCACTGCTGGAATACTGTGTCCAGTTCTGGTGTGCACAATTTAAGAAGGATATTGATAAATTGGAGAGTGTTCAGAGAAGAGTCACAAGACTGATTAAAGGATTATAAAACATGCCTTATAGTGATCGACTCAAGGACCTCAATCTAATTATCTTAACAAAAAGAAGGTTAAGAAGTGACTTGGTTATAGACTGTAAGTATCTACATGGGGAACAAATAGTTAATAATGGGCACTTCAGTCTAGCAGAGCATGAGCCAATGGTTGGAAGTTGCAGCTAGACAAATTCAGACTGGATATAAGGCATATCTTTTCAATGGTAAGAGAAATTAACGATTAACAATATACTAAGGGTCATGCGGTTTTTCTAAAAGCTTTTTCTAAAAGCTATCCTCTAGGAATTATTTTGGGAAAGTTCTATGTCTGTGCTATACAGGCGGTGAGACCAGGTGATCACCGGATCCCTTCTGGCTTTATAATCTCAGAACTAGGTACATCAATTCACATGCAAAATTCTCATTGAATTCAATAGGTGTCCTTGCCCTGTGGCGCGGGCTGCAGCAAAGGCCATACAACCCCTCTCGCAGCTTCCTAGGGCCCCCTCTCATGGCTCTGTGCACCTGTGTCTGTCATTGTCATCCTCTCCCCTTCTCCCGCCCCGCTCGCCCAATGTGTCCTGATATTTCACTCTTGCGATCTGGTCACCCTAGTAACAGGGGCGAAGAACCTTGGGGATCCGCCCCCCCCCCCAGTACTGCTGTAATGATCTTGGGGTTCATTAAACAAGAAACGAGTGAATGAGAAAGGAATAAAACTTTGTTAAAAACAAACTAGAGAGCGTCTGTGGTGAACTACTGGGAACAGCTGTTATGCTTATAAGAAGCACACAGGATTTTTTTTAGGAGAAAAGTCAATACCCCCGTACTTTTTTGTGTTTTTGTTTTATAGGCAGGCCAGGTTTTAATGGCTTTTACCTTTTAAGGGTTTAGGGGAAATTATTCCACTTTTTTTTTTCCTGTGCTAAGCTTTACGTTTATTTACAGGTAATAGCTGAGAAGCATTATTACCATATGACTTTAAAGTTTTATATATATATATATATTGTTACGGGGTACTTATTAACATTAATTTTTTTTTGATGGTTATAATTTGAGCCTTTTGGTGTTAGGTAGTTTGTTTGCTGACCAGGTATGTTTTTTATTGGCAGCTTTTTTGTGCTACCATTTATGGACAATTTATTTCTTTTTTTATTAGTTAGGCAATTTGCATTAACGCAGATGCTTTCTGGCTTGCTTTTGGATTCAAAGCCATTAGCAGCTCAGAGACTGTGTCTTAAAAGGGAACTTCAACAGAGTTCTGCTTACTTTTTACTTTTAACTCCTGCTTCCAAAACACACACAGATCTGAAAAAGAAAACTCAACCTATTGTGGCTCCTTTTGGAGCCCTAAGAGGATTTTACTTAAGTAGCATGTTTTGTTTGCATTTTTTTTACCCCTTCTACAATATAAACTGCACATGTCCTGGGAAAAATGCACATTTTTGTCATAGTTTAACTTTTATAACATTATATTAGTCATATTATTTTTTACATACGGTGTAACTGGTTTTTTTGTGCTTACAGAGTTTTTATGTACCCTCATCAAAGTGACAGTCTGATTACACAGAGCCACCTTAAGGCTCAGCGTTTTTAACCTTGCTTCTTTATGCACTTACCCTGGCTGTTGCTTTAGAGAGGAACTGTCTTTTTTTTTTAACTATAATTTTTATTTGCTATTTTGTTATTAAAAACAAATTTAGAATTTCTTCCCGTTCTTCTGGGTTTGACTGCCCTGCTGCAGCCATGACTTTGGTTTTTAAAAAGATATTGAATGTTATAAAGCATTAAGGTACCTTAAGGGTTAAATGCTAAATACCAAAGCCAAACAACATTAGTTACCTGTGTCTGGCAAACAGTGTCTGTCAGTTTTGCAACTTTGAATGAAAGATTCAAATGGATTTTAGTGTTATTATTTAAAAACAAAACAAAATTATTTTAAACGTACAAAACAGAGTTTTACAAACCAGGAGTGTTGATTTAGGTTCTTAAAACCTTACATATTTACACAATATATTTACACACACATTTTTTTTAAATATTATTTACATTGTTTTAATTTTTACACAGCTGTACATAGATTACATTTATATATATTTGGGGGCAGTTAAGTTCCAATAGAAACCACTTATGGTTTTTTTAGCGAATTTGACTAAATTGTTTATAGTCAAATGATTTAAATTTGATTGTTTTTTTGCCTGGCTTATTTACAGACATTCTTTTGGAAAAGGGCCCATTTTTCCTTCAGAATGGCTGCAACGAAACCAAGATTTTTTTATAACACTTTTTTTTAACATGTTTACAAAGTTTAATTGCTTAATTCCCTTCAGCCTTTGCAGAGTTAACTTCTCACTTTCTTTCCTTAAATCACTTGCTTATTTCCCAAAATGACACCTTCATTAATTCAGATATCACCATTCCAAGTATTGTATCAGAAATATGAATTTCCTATGCCTATTCTTACTCCTTTTCATACTCCCGCAGCTATGCCCCTCCGGGCTCCCAACCTGTTTTATTTTTTAATTTCTTTATTTGTTGCCTTTATTTGTTTGGGCCCAATCCTGCTTTCCTCGCTGAACCGTCCCATCCCATGGGCACAGGCTTTGTTCCACTAACCATTTAGCAAGGAGGGTGGGCTCCTTAACTAGCCTCCACCCCTCCTGGTCCCTTTTCTTGAACATTTTTCTTAAAATTGTGAAATCACAACAATATTTCACACTTTTATATTCTTTAGAGTGAGGTCTTAGAGAAATCTACTTCTTATTTGCCCACGCTTGTGCTAGGACTTACACAACACAAAAAGTTTATACCCACTAAAAACTCTGCCTCACAGAGCAGGAAAAGGGAATACTAAGCCCCCTACCTTTTGAGCTCTATCCTGCTACGACTGAGAGCATATTCACCTATAAATTTTTCCCCCGACAGAAGGGTAGGAGCAAGGACTCTAATTCTTCCCCTATTGCACAGCACTTCTACGATTGGGGGTGTGCACACCTGAATGATTGATCACTTCATACGTATGTGTCATAACTATAAAGGGAAGGGTAACAGCTGTCCTGTGTACAGTACTATAAAATCTCTCCTGGCCAGAGACTCCAAAATCCTTTTCCCTGTAAAGGGTTAAGAAGCTCAGGTAACCTGGCTGGCATCTGACCTAAAGGACCAATAAGGGGACAAGATACTTTCAAATCTTGGGGGGGGGAAGGCTTTTGTTTGTGTTCTTTGTTTGGGAGTGTGTTCGTTCTCGGGACTGAGAGGGACCAGACATCAATCCAGGTTCTCCACATCTTTCTAAACAAGTCTCTCCTATTTCAAACTTGTAAGTAAATAGCGAGGCAAGGCGTGTTAGTTTTCCTTTGTTTTCTCAACTTGTAAATGTACCTTTTACTTGACTGTTTATCTTTGTTTGCTGTACTTTGAACCTAAGACTAGAGGGGCGTCCTCTGAGCTCTTTAAGTTTGATTACCCTGTAAGGTTAATTTCCATATTGATTTTACAGAGATGATTTTTACTTTTTTTCTTTAATTAAAAACCTACTTTTTAAGAACCTGATTGATTTTTCCTTGTTTAAGATCCAAGGGGTTTGGATCTTGATTCACCAGGAGTTGGTGGGAGGAAGGAGGGGAATGGTTAATTTCTCCTTGTTTTAGATCCAAAGGGATTGGATCTGTGTTCACCAGGAGTTGGTGGAAGGAAGGAGGGGGGATGGTTAATTTCTCCCTGTTGTAGATCCAAGGGGTTTGGATCTGTATTCACCAGGGAATTGGTGAAGGTTTTTCAAGGCTTCCCAGGAAGGGAATTCATTGAAATGGTGGCAGCGGAACCAAAGCTAAGCTGGTAGTTAAGCTTAGAAGTTTTCATGCAGGCCCCTACATTTGTACCCTAAAGTTCAAAGTGGGGATCCAGCCTTGACAGTATGGTATACCTTTCAGTAATATTTTCAACAATCATGGTGCATGTCTTCCCCTTTTCGCAATTCTCCACCAAAAATGTTATGCTTATAAGAGGCACACGGGAAAAGGCAATACACTGCGTTTATTGAAGTTACAGCAATTAGTGTATGCATTTAATTATACACACACACACACACACACACACAGTGTTCCGCCAGTCGATGTTATAATTACTAGAGTCTGGATCAATCTAGTGGCCAACTAGGTTGATCACGAGTAGGCAGGAGCGGGGTTTTGTCAGTTGCCAAACGATGCTCCAGGGAAGTCTTGGCAGGATGGACCCAAAGCTTTATGGCAAGTTACCCTGTTTATATAGTGATTGGGGGGGGGAGGGCAACGAGTTTTGCACTGTTATGCTGTAATGAATTGTTGTTTGATGAGTGCTTGTTTTTTTAATTTTTTATTTTTAATTTTGTTTTTTTATTATTTTTAGGGAGTTATTTTATGCTGGTTTTGATTACAGCTATTTTGTTTTTATTGATAGGTGCTTGTTTTATTTCTAGAGTTGTTAATTTGCCCTTTTAGGATGTTTTAATGTGTTGCAGCCTTTTGGTGCCCTTGCGTTTGTTTTGGGGATTTGTTTAGAACATTTGATTTATATACATTTTTTTAACATACACATTTTTTATTTACATACAAAACAGAACTGATTTACACAGAACATTTTGACTAGGAACATTAAATTGCAATGCAAAAGGAAAACAATTATTGCATTCCTTTACTTATTTTAAAATGCTAAACCTACAACAAAGTGGTGACCCTAAAAGGTCTGTTATTGCCTTGAAATCAGCTCAGCTACAAAATTACACAAAATACAAACATAAAATCCTACTACTACATAGCTACGCTGTGTTCTTCACCCTCCTGCCAAGGCTCAGATTAATGGGAGTGAGGTGCCTAAATCCCTTTGTGTATCTGGAACCTAAGCCCTGCCTCATTTCCTCTGCATTTCACTGGCTGGCTTAGGCGGCTGCCTGCTCAGCGTGCAGTTTGGTAGCTGCCCAGCTCTACCTAGACATTGTACGGGGAGCCTGCATGCCAACTCAGGGCTGTGAAGTCCCCAAGGCAGCAGGGCACCTGGGAGTCAGGCCCTGCAATGCTGTGACTCCAGCCCTAAACTCCTAAATCACTTGAGTGGCTATGAAGAAGTTAACCACCAGCCAGCACACTCAGAGCCCCCCACCCGCCCGCCACCTTCCTGCAGATGAACAGTGTGAGCTCCAGACACACAATAGAAACCAACACACAGCAATACCCAGGACAGCTCTTAAACCCCCAGAGCTTCCCAACTTCTGATCAACAAATCCTACTCTCTCCAGACGAGCGTAGCCCAGCCAGGGCCCTTATGGCCTCTCTGCACACGACAATTGCCTCATGCTAGGGTGTGTGCTAACAGCACTAACCACTCAGGGTGAAATCCTGGCCATACTGAAATCATTGGGCATGTTCCCACTGGTCTCTCCAGGACTTAAGACTCAGTGTAGACACAGGTGCCACCACAATAACAACATTAGAGTGACTCCCAGAGGTCACCGTGGCCAGCCGACATGATACTGACCACAGCCGTCCTTTTCCACGCCAAGAACAAAACCATGTTGAACACAGGGCTCATCACACCAGGCTAGTTACTGCTGTTGTGTATGATTTGCATTACGGTATTAACCAGGAACCCCAGTCAGGGGTCAGGGCTCCACTGTGCCAGGTGCTGTATAGACATGTAACAATGACAGTCCCTGCCTCAGAGTACTCACCGTCTGACTCTAAATGTCAGACAGGACAGAGCCAGTGGGTGAATATACAAGCCCCTCGGTGGTGAGGGGCTGAGAGGACGAGATAACCAGACAGAAGAGAAGAGCGTAGCAGGGAAGCAGAGTCCCAGCTGGCTGCTGGCATAGCCAGCGCCAGGCGGCAGCGCTCAATAGGCCCCATGGCAGAGGTAGCTCCAAGGGGGGATTCCAAGGAGGGGAAGATGGTGGCTTTGTGAACTTTGGCAGGGAGCTGTTCCCATGCGTGGCGGCAGCGTGGAAGAAAGCACGGAGGTGCTCGAGAGGACAGGTCAACATTCAAGGCTGCTATTGTTGGCAGAGCGTGAGCTGATGATTTGATGAACTATTAGGTCTGACAATAAGTTATCTAACACCACACATCCCTCCAGCACAGACCAGGCCTGTGATTTCAGTGTCCTGTGCTGGATTAACTCATATTCCAACACAATGTAATGTCCCATGGAGATGAGGCTTGAAAGGGTCTGAGCCCAGCTAGGCTCAGCTACACCTGATGCCAGACTGAGAGCTCTTTGGGGCACAGATGGTCTCTCACAGTCTGTATGTGTCACCTGGCACAATGGGGCCCTGATCTCAGCTGGGGCCTCTAGGTGCTACTGTAATACACATAATAATAACAACCAGGAAGCACCTTCTATTTAGATCTCTGAACCAAATAACCGCCTCCCTGCCTTCCCCCCACCAACTTCTGGCCTGGCAGCCCCCACTCCTAGGGGCATCCGTAAGGAAGAGCCGTGAGGCCCATTTGAAGAGGCACCAATTCAGCCGTGCGCCCCATCACATCCGCCAGGGAAAGGCCACAAGGAACCCCAGAGGGCCACACTGTGCAGTGAGGGGATAACAGGCTGAGCAGTGAATCACACTCACTATCTGGGTTTGCCCAGCACTGATGGGAGGTGGGAACAGGCCATGGGAGTGGGGACATGCTCCCAGGGGGCAGGAGTGTAAGTACCGCTGAGAGCGAAGGATCAGGGGTAATAATGGGGAGTGACCTACCTTAAGGATTCAGCATTTTCCAGGAGATGCCATGCAGCGAGCCAGGGGTCCCGGTGCCACATAGAGCGCCCAAGGAACTGAACTGACGTGTTGGGGCAGAGGGGGAAATGGATCCCAGAGCTGTGTGTGAACTCTGACCAGGGGAAAGTGAAAGCACCAGGGCACCTGTCACACATTAACTTGCCAGAGGTATTATCTGGCCCGGATCCAGGGCAGGTGTTTGGTTACCTGTGGAGACATGGTGAGCAGCGAGGAATTTATATGCCACTGGGGTTCCCATTCATCCTGCCCATGGCAGCTAAGCACTGAATCTGCTCCTCACTCTCATCCCATCCCCTTTCCTCACCACCAAGCTGCCTTTCATATCCCAGCCTGCGCAGCACTGTGGGAGCACTAGCAGGGTGGGGGACGCACAGAAAACAGCAGCCCAAGGGGCTAAAGTTCAGCGCAAAGCAATGCAAGTGGCTTCATTGTGGGCAGGAGGCAGAGGATAGAACAGCTCCAATGATTTCTAAGGAGGAGTTGTTGTGAACGTGGGTACAAGTGCTTTTACTAGGGGTCATCAGTAGGGTTTGAACTCAAGATCTGCCACAGCACAGGCCTCTGTCACTTGAGCTCTGTTAGCACTTCTTATCTGCAGCAATTGAACCTAAGCCCTATAGAGCAAAATACCTGGGTTACTATCACCTGGCTAAAGGGAGAAGTTGCTACCTTCCTGCCTGTAGCCACCCCAGAAACCTAATTTCTGTTCTCATAAGTATAGGAGCCCAGCTGGGCTAGCAGGAGTTACACCTGGGACCTGATCCAGCTCATCTTGTGTGAGAGCCTGTTTAGAACTGGCTGGCTGTGCCATTCTGGGTGTTTGTTGTGATCCAGACACACCCTGCTCATGGCAAATGTGAGTGTTGGCCCAGTGACCAGTTCACTGCTGGGAAAGGAGGCTGGGTGGGGATGAAACATCTGAACCACCCAGTGAGGTTCCTGCAGGAACTCGCCTGTCTCTGAGACTCAGCCAGCAAGATCTCCATGGTTCTGAGGTCTGGGCAGCACACAGCCTGGACATCCCGCCGGGCCCATGTACACCTTCCCTGATTCACATTTGCCCCCAGAACAATCCAAGGTTCCTCCCAAGTGTCCTGGGAATCACAGCATCCTTCCAGCCAGAGGGGAAAAGCTCCACAGCCTGTCTGGCCAATGCGTTAACCCCTAAGAGGTCATAGGGGCCTCATGAAGGACAAAGGGCAGGATGGAGGATGACAGATTCCAATAATGAGGACGTAAGCATGATGCACTCTAGGGCAGGTGGAGATGTTTTTTTCCTAAGTGTAAGCGGGGGAATGGTCCCGCTATTGTGGGGAACTTTCCTGGCTTGTGCACTACCCCGGTGAAGTGGGCTAGCGAAAAGATCTGAGTCCTCGCTCCCACTCCCTTTACCCAGAGGCCTCCCTGCCCTTGAGGACTCCCCTTCCACTCTCCTGTCTGGCAGAGTCCTCGTAACCCGACAAGGTTGGGCCCAGGATTCCTGGGGGGCTCGACCCCCAACCCTGCTGTGGTCATCTAGGACAGGGGCTAGGGCATCTCCACTCCGGGGTACCCGCTCTGCACTGGGCACCTCCCTGACCCACTGATTATTCCATACAATTTAAAGCAAATACAAGTTGTTTAATTAACAATTAATCTAAAGAGAAGAATAAGGAAAAATGGGAAAGGTTAAAGGAAACACATCACCCCGCTCTGTGGCAGGGAACATTACAAACAGTGTCTCTGGAATGTCAGGGCAGTTCACAGTCTGTTCCTCGTAGGTCCCAGGCTCCTTCTCAGGCCCTGGCTGTGCTGCAGGTATGCTGCGGGTTGGACACTTCCAATGGTGGTGGCCGCACACCTCCGGGCTTTGAGTGGTGGGACCCTTCTTCCCAGCATCAGCCTCCCGTCAGGTTACGGTCCCCCTCCCGGTCTGGCCTGCAAGGGCCCTTGTCTAGGGGTGTCTTTCTGTGCTGGGCCCTTTGCCTAAGGTCCCCCCTTGGTTGGCCCCACTTGCTCACCACACCTGGCTCTGTGGCTGCAGCTCAGGATCTGCTCTCCCTGGGCTGTGTCTCTGGCTCTGTGGCTGCGCCTCTGGCCCCTCTGGATCTGGCATGGTTCTGCTCCCTAGCTCAGCTTGGGCCCCTGCTTTCTCCTTAGCTCGGCCCCACTCTGTCTCACTCAGGCAATTCCAGTTCACACGGAGGACGGGACCCACCCTGGCCTCCTGACTCCCCGATTAGCCTGCCCGCCAAGGCTGATCTGGAGCATTGGCCTCTCGCCATTGTTCCTGGGGACTGTCAGTCTCAGGGTCCTGATTTCCCATCGAACCCTCCCCTTTTAGTACTGGGAGCTAGCCAACCAAAACACCCCCACTGAATGTTAGTAAGGGGCAACAGTCCCCTTACATAAGGAAAAGTGAGATGAATTTCCATTGAAACTTTCAACAAGAAAATTGTAACTTTTCATTAAAAAACAGAACACCTGAAAAGTGGGGGGAAACTTTTCAGCTGTAAACTTCCAAATAATGAAAAATTTGGAGAGGTGTGTGTGTGTGTGTGTGTGTGTGTGTGTGTGTGTAGGAGGGTTGGTTTTGTAATGAACATTTGAAAATGTCCAAGGAAAGCAATATCCCCTCCCTCCATCCCACTGGCCCCCTCTTATCTGAGGGCTTTTCCTGCTTCCCACCCCAGCGTATTGAGATCCTTCCTCAGGTGACAGTTGGGATCCCCCCATTGCCCCTCAGGTGACAGTTGGGCTCCCCCCATTCCCCCAGGTGGCAGTTGGCCGTTCCCCGCTGTTGCCAGCACAGAGGTGCCCGAGGACAGCAACAGCAGGTTCGTTGCCCGGTGTGCTTCGCGCCAATAAACACACCAGGGGTGGAGGAGCAAACAAAGTTTATTTGAGATCTCAAAGCGGTGCTAGGAGACTGGCACGTCTCAAATCAAGCACACTAACAGGAACAGTTTTTCTTCTTTTATACATTTTGCAGATAAGCTTCCCCCCCCCCCCCCCCCTACCCCCCCCTTCCCCCCCCCCATTCCTCTCTCTCTCTACCCCTCCCATCCCTGGTAACAATTACTAAGCAAATAGCAATTACATTTAAGCAGTTAGATTATGTTGGCAGCTATAAGTTCAGCTCGTTAGTAATACTTCTTGAATTACTATCTTGTCCCTTTTCTTTGATTTATTATCTTTCCTTCAGCCAGTGGTATGCAGGCCTCATTATTACCGCTTGGTACTGCTAAGGGGGGGTTACCACTGATAGCAGGTTGCTTACACATTCCACTTGCACCTGGCTTTTGAGGTCGATTAGAGTTTAAACATGGAAGGAGTTTGGTTCATTTTAGGCCTGGTGCAGGAAGGCTTCATTGACACTTGTGATTTTCCACCCTCCCGAGTTACCTAGGGTGATGGTGATGCCTGGTGATGTCAACAACTCCCTCCTTTGAGAATACTCAACAAGCTTTTGGCTGAGTTTTCTCATATTCTGTGGACAAGATATGATTGCGTGCTATGAAGCTGGGGTTTTCAATGAGAGGGTATGCCGGGACTTCTGGGGAACGGGGGGCACAAAGCTTACGGAGGAGCATCTTAAAACAAGCAATCAGGAGGAGGGTGACCAAGCACAGTACCACACCCGTGAGGAGGAGACGCACAAGGCTATTTCCCAGTCCTCCTAAGTTGGGCAACCAACTCCAAAGGGAATTGAAACCTGTGGGTTCCCTTTCCTGGGCCTTCCACTGCTCAAAAGTCTGTTTGGCTGACAGGATGTGCTTGTTAATGTCCTGTGAGTTTTCCGGGACTTAAGTACAACATTCACTCCCAATAAGGGCACACACCCCGCCCTGGGAGGCTAAAACATAATCTAAGGCCTGTCTATTTTGCAGGGACAGCAACTGGAGCTGGTAAAGCTGTGAGTTAAGGCTTTTCTCTATGGCCAAGGTTTCATTGGCGAACTTGGTGAGAAACACAGAGAGCCTACGACAAAATTGGGTTAGCCGTCCTACCCCATAGGATGGGAGGAGGATCATACCCAACCTGTCTTCTTCTGTAATGGGCTCTGGGGTGGCATACAAAGATTTACGCTGCCTGGGGTGGCCAGGGGGCAGTTTAGGGAGGACACGAAGGGGAGGGGCAAGATATCCTAGATAGCAGCTCCCATATCACCGATGCGGTAGCCACTTATAGGCAGAAATTCCGCAAATATAAAAGGAGTGGCCATTTCCTACCAAGCCATTATAACTGCAGCGCCACCTATTTGTTTCTTTGTCATTAAATGTTGCGAACTGGGCGGTAGAGTTGGATTTGCCATTAACATAGACAGGGACAGAAGCATCACTGTCAGGGGATAAATAATACTGACAGGTGCTATTCCCAGCAGACCAGTGTGACCCAGCTGGACTTGAACTGTCGATAGCACACCAACCCGGGGGCCACTGACTGCAGCCTAATGGGGGAAGGGATCTGCGTTGAGTTGGCCCATGGCTCCCAAGGGTCGTCCCTTAATGCATACTGGGATTCAATGGTACAGTTTTGCGACAAGGGGGTACCTGAGGTATTTCTTCCCCTACTGAACCATCCCCAACAGATATCTGACCAGTTTTGGGGAACTGCCCTCCAGGGTAACCCTGCTGCGTGGTGCGGGACTTGGGAGTATACCCAGCAGTTAGAGAGGTTGAACTCTTGGGCAAAGCAAACCTTCAAGGACTCATATGTGTTTGTTTCCAAGTTAGTAGGGATCTCTTTCCATCCCGCATGTGGTCAGGGGGAAACGGGAGGTAATGAGAGGAGTGTCCCTATGGCAAAGAGTACCACTGTGGCTGACCCTGGACCTGAACTCATGCTGGGCAGGTGACCCTAGGACCTAACAATTACAATTCCCCAAATACCCACAAAATAACAATTACCAATAGCAGGCAGACTAAAAGCAAAAGGGACCAGGCCACCAGGTTAGGCCGGCCCTGTGAAAATAAACACAACCAACCCTCAGAGTTCTTGCGGGGAGTGCGCTGTGACTGTCCAAAGAGGACACAGGGCATACCCAGCAGGCCTTATTGTCTTTTGAATAACAGTTTAAATCCCAGGTTGTCGCTGGCAGTCTTCTCTGCAGGCTGGACGGTCCACTGTTCAGGAGCGGACACTGCTTTTAGACGAGAGTGATGGATCCAGTTCTTGTGTCCGTCGACCTTTGCTGCTGTATGGGAGACCAGCAGGACGGTGTGGGGTCCCTTCCACTTCTCTTGGAGAGGCTCGTCCTTCCAGGTCTGAACGAGTACAGAATCGCCTGGCTGCAAGGAGTGGATCGGGGCATCCAGCGGGAGAGGCTGCAAATCTTTGGTATACCTGTGGAGAGAACAGAGAACAGCAGACAGAGAGCACATGTACTGAGATAAGAAACCACAGCCTACCTCCCACTCCCCTGCCAGAACCGGTGTACCATTCATAGGCCATGCCCTTCCAAACATAATCTCGAAGGGACTGAGCCCTAACCTGCCCTTTGGGAGAGCGCGAATGCGGAGCAAAACAAGGGGTAGAGCATCAGGCCACTTAAGGGAAGCCTCTTGGCAGACCTTTGAGAGGTGCCGCTTAAGTGTCTGATTTGTGCGTTCCACTACCCCACTGCCTGCGTTCGCCATGGAGTGTGGAGCTTCCAGGGGATTTGCAGGGCATCCGATATCTTCTGAACAACTTGGGATGTGAAGTGTGTTCCGTTGTCAGATTCCATCCACTGGGGGAGTCCGAAGCGGGGAATGATCTCCTTGACAAATTTAAGAGCCACCGTTTTGGCAGTGTTGTTATGGCATGGGAAGGCTTCAGGCCATCCGCTGAATCGATCCACCAAGACGAGAAGATATCTGAATCCTTGGGTCCGGGGGAACTCAGTAAAGTCTATTTGCCAAACCAGTCCTGGGCCTGGGGTAGGTTCCAGAGTGGCTGGTGGCACTGACACTTCTGGTCGAGGGTTGTTCTTTTGGCAGACTAGACATTCAGCCTGTACCTGGAAGGCCAGGGGTGTAAGAGCCTCCCTGCCAGTGTATAATTCTTTGTTTCTTCACCAGGGTCAGTTCTTAATGTCTTTTGTAGTCAGGAATTCCTGGACTTTGTGGTTTCAATGAAGCAAGTGTTCCTTTTTCTCTTTTCCTAAAACAGTGTGGTTCAGCATCATACAGGGGAGAGGTTACTAGCACATCACCCTGTAATGGTTTTGCTTCTTTTAGAAAAATCCAAAGGCACAGTAGGTCTGTCAGTGGACAAGGGAGAGGTTACTAGCACTTCACCTTGTCTTTTTATAGTGAGAAGCATGGGTCCAGGTAGGCAGTCCTTGGCACTTCACAGCAGTGTTAGTGGTTAACAGGACTTGGAAAGGGCCTTTCCAGTGTGGAGCCAAAGCAGTTTTTCGTTGATGGACTTTATGTAGACTCAGTCTCCTTGTTTCAATGAATGGCAGGGCTGCTAGGGTCTTTGGTTAGCACTTCTTTTATCTGTGAGAAAAGAAACCTAACACATTTCATTAATGCCTGGCAGTGTTTTGCAGATCTCATAGTTGCTTGGGCACATTCAGGCCCCCCTTTTCTTGGTTGTCAGCCAAGTCTTAGCTGTGAACAATGTCCTTGGATGGTGCCAGCATCTTATCTTTGGACTGAGCTTGCTAGCTATATTTTTTTCCTCAGTTAACTCGTTCTGTTCTTTTTCCTGCTCTCCTTCTTGGCTTCTTTTAACTTACAAAGGAAACTTCCACTCTTCACTCATACACCTTTTCCCAACAATGAACACATACACATTGCCATTATACACCCTTCCAGTAAAATAACTTCTATACAGAGCTTTGGAGCAACAAACCAGGATGAGCGCACCCACTTTTGAGGAGTCCAACAAAGTTCAGGAGGCTCACAGTGGCTTTAAGGCAAGGGGTGAGACCCACTGCGGCAATTAACAAGTCATCCACATATTGCAGGAGGAGGACCCTGTCCTCATTGTCCCACTCCTCCAAGTCTCTGGCCAAAGCCTGGCCAAAAAGGGTGGGGGAATTTTTAAATCCCTGGGCCAACACTGTCCAGCAAAGCTGCTTTTTAACCCTCCTTTTGTCCTCCCACTGGCTCCACTCTGGGGCTTGCAAGACTGAGGGCTCAATTGCAAGGGTCATTATCCAGGCATTCTCTGGGGGTAAGGTGAGGGTTATTTCATCTTGGGTGAAATGCTGGGTGGCACCTAAGTGACAAAGCAGGTCCCGTCCTAATAGAGGCGTTGGACAATCGGGGAGGTAAACCAGTTTGTGAGATAGAGTTCTGTTTCCCAAAGCACATTCCGCTGGGGCATATACTGGGCACTTGGTTCCTTTCCCTGTGGCACCCACCACAGTGAGGGAGTCTGCCACGGGCAGCTGCAGGGGTTGGTTTACAGCGGTTCATGCAGCTCCAGAGTCTATTAAAAAGTCTATGTCTGAATCTTCCACCCGCATTTTTACTCGGGGTTCCGGGGGCAGGATAGTCTGTCTCCCCTGACACCCCTATTCTTGATCCTCCGCTGCCATCATAGGGGTACCTTCCCTTTCGGGGCACTCATTTTTCCAATGTCCCTCCTTTCGGCATCTGGCACACTGGTTGCGACCCAGACACCTTTCCTGTGAGCCAGGGCGCCCACGTCCTCTCATTCCCCGCCCCCTTCCACCTTCCTGGAATTTTCCCCTGCCACCGACCTGTACTGCTGCGACCATCATTTTCGCTTGCCTCTTTTCCTTTTCTTTAGACACAACCTGATTATGCTCCATCTCAGACAGCAGGGTCCGCATAAGAACATTACAATCATTCCCGTCAGGCTTACAGCTAGCCAGGCACCCTTCAAAGACCGAGATAAACTTGCTTGGGTTCGTAGAGAATTCTCCTGCCTGTGCCTTAAAGGCTGCTAGGTCCACCGGGTTAAAAGGCACATGGGTGTAAACCTGCACAGTAGTGGCCTGATTCCTATCTGAGCCATGTCTGGACACCACGGTCTCAGTGATCAACGGATAAAATCCCACCGAGGGGGCAATCTCTGGGACCTGAGACACCTTGTCTTTATATGGTGGGGGTGTGATAGCCGAAGGGGACACCGGACCTGCCATTACAGCTGTGCGGGGGTTCTGGGGGCTAACCGTAGCTACTACCGAACCTGTCGGAGTCAAATTACACTTTTGCAAAATATCTAACTTATCTCTTAGCAACATAAACAACTGTACATACATATGTTCATTCTATTTACCCGTTTGCTGACAAAACAGAAGCAATTGAAGGATCGTATTATAATTAAGTGATCCTTCCAGTGGCCACCTTTCCTGGTCCTCTAGCTGATATTGAGGCCAGTCTACTGTACAGAATCTTTTCAGTTTACTTTTAATCAACTGATCCGATCCAAACACTTTCCAGTTCACCAGAATGCATTCCAAGGGTGTACACCTTGCCCTGCCTGCCATACTCTGTCCCTGCCCCATAGGGAGACACTGGGCGTCCCCAGGTCAAGACAGATAAAGTCCCCACTGGACTGTTCCTACCTTATCCAAGGGTCTGGTTCTGCACCGTCGCCCTATCCACGGGACCGGTTCCCCACCATCGCCCGCAGCTGCTTCTCCACTACTCGAGCGCGTTGCACCATTGTGCCCTCCGGGGTCGACCAAACCACGTGTCCGCTGAGGCCCCCGATGAAGTCACCGGTGAGCTCTGGGCGTCGGTCGTCGCCGTAGTCCGTTAGCCGCCAGGAGGGATCCAGCCAAGGCTAAATTTCAGCCTCGATCCCCACGTAGGGCACCAAAACTGTTGCCAGAACAGAGGTGCCCGAGGACAGCAACAGCGGGTTCATTGCCCGGTGTGCTTCGCACCAATAAAGACACCAGGGGTGGAGGAGCAAACAAAGTTTATTTGAGATCTCAAAGCGGTGCAAGGAGACTGGCATGTCTCAAATCAAGCACACTAACAGGAACAGTTTTTCTTCTTTTATACATTTTGCAGTTAAGCCTCACCCCCCCTTCCCCCACTACCCCTCCCTTCCTCCCCCCCATTCCTCTCTCTCTCTACCCCTCCCGTCCCTGGTAACAATTACTAAGCAAATAGCAATTACATTTAAGCAGTTAGATTATGTTGGCAGCTATAAGTTCAGCTCGTTAGTAACACTTCTTGAATTACTATCTTGTCCCTTTTCTTTGATTTATTATCTTTCCTTCAGCCAGTGGTATGCAGGCCTCATTATTACCGCTTGGTACTGCTAAGGGGGGTTACCACTGATAGCAGGTTGCTTACACATTCCACTTGCACCTGGCTTTTGAGGTCGATTAGAGTTTAAACATGGAAGGAGTTTGGTTCATTTTAGGCCTGGTGCAGGAAGGCTTCATTGACACTTGTGATTTTCCACCCTCCCGAGTTACCTAGGGTGATGGTGATGCCTGGTGATGTCAACATCCCTTTGACGGTCCCATTGCTGACTCTGCTCGCCAGTTCCCTCCCCCCACAGGTGTTTCCCAAGTCGCTGCGGGTGGCTCTGGCCCATCCCCCAAGCTCGCCGCATCGAGGGCTGGAGGGTTCTGCCCGTCCTAGCAGGACCCCGCCAGGCTACAGCAAGTCTCCAGCCCACAAAGCAAAGGGCCCATGGAGCCCCTGCCTGTTTGCTCCCCTAGTGACATCACCACGCCCTGAAATGCAAACACGGGGGTTACGCTGGCATTGCTCAGCTGTGGCCAGACGCCCGAGCGAGCGTGGGGAAGAGACGGGCTCTGCCTGCTGAGGTGCCAGCACTGGAGAGGCACCATGCAAAATTCCCACCTTTGTGAGCCGGCCTGGAGTCCAGCTGGTCCAGGGACTGTGGGGCCCCCAGTTTGTTGGGTGTGTCTGGTTTTTATTAGCCAGACAAGGCAGGTGAGGTCAACCTTCTATTGCACCAACTTCTGCTCGTGAGAGAGACACGATTTCGAGTTACACAGCTCTGCTATCCTGGGACCTACACGGCTTCAACAACACTGCAAACAACAATTCTTTTTACAATAAGACATGCTGGGGTAGTGAGGGCCTGAAGAGGAAAGACCAGTTGCCGCCACTGTGAAAGGAAAGGCTGGTTATTAGCAAAGCTGGAATTGAAACCTATCAAAGCAGAATACAAGGAATCAGCCTTAACTCCTTGGCCGCCTCTTCACCCTCTGGGGTTTCTTTCATATCAGCTGTCATTTACTCAGCAAAGTCTACGCACCCAAGTGAATGTAGAGAAGAAAACACAGGCCTGGCCTGCCAGGATACCAAGCTCACAGCTGTACCATGCACGATGGCTGAGTGGTGAAGGTTGTGGGCTACTAATTCTTTGTGTGCTGCACATGTGTGTTTGAATAACCTTGGTTGTTGGCCATCTGTTCTCCTTTTGGCGGAGGCACCTACTGGCTCATTCTTCCATGCCTCTTCCACCCAGTCAACAAAAGAAGAAAAGCTCCCCACAAATTGGGTGCCAGAGCACTTCCTACACCAGCTAGCACTCAAACTCAGTTTACAATAATGTGACTCTACATGAAGTCTACCCAGGGGTGACTCTAAATGAAGTCTCTACCCAGGGGTTCTCAAACTGGGGGTCAGAACCCCTCAGGGGGTCACAAGTTATTTTTGGGGGGGTCACAAGCTGTCAGCCTCCAACCCAAACCCTGCTTTACCTCCAGCATTATTAAAAAAAGTGACAAGGAATCCTGTGGCACCTTATAGACTAACAGACGTATTGGAGCATAAGCTTTCACATGCATCGGACAAAGTGGGTATTCCCCATGAAAGCTTATGCTCCAATACGTCTGTTAGTCTATAAGGTGCCACAGGATTCCTTGTCACTTTTTACAGATCTAGACAAACACGGCTACCCCTCTGATATAAAAAAGTGTTTTTCATTTTTAAGGGGGGTCACACTCAGAGGCTTGCTAAGTGAAAGGGGTCACCAGTACAAAAGTTTGAAAACTACTGCTCTATACCACGAGTCTATTGCAGGCCTCCCCTGCTGTGACCTCTCTACACTGGCTTGGGTGCCTGGCTTTGGCTGACAAAGGGACAGCCGCAGTCAAAGGGGTCCTTTTGGCAGATAAAGTGACTGAGTGGTGAAGGCGCTGGATTGCTAATTCATTGTGCTCTGTGTGCCTGGGTTCAAAGGGTACCAAGAGCATCTGGCAGATGTGCTTGTTCTTTTCCTGCATGTCGAGAACACCGGAGGAGGGCAAACATAGCACCTAGCTTTAAAATGGGGAAACAGGACCCAGGGAATTATAGACCAGTCAACCTAACTTAGATACCTGGGAAGACACTGGAAGAAATTATTAAACAATTAGTTGATATGCACCTGGAGGATAACAGGGTTATAAGGAGTAGCCAGCCTGGATTTGCCAAGAGGAAATCATGCCAAACCAACCTAACTTCCTTCTCTGACAGAATTACTGGCCTAGTTGGATAGCAGGGAAACAGTAGACATGATACACCTGGATTTTAGTAAGACTTTTGACACAATCCCACATGGCATTGCATAGATGAAAATATTTTAAAGTGGGTTCACAACTGGTTGAAAGACAGTACTCAAGAGTAGTTATCGGTGATTGTCTGTCAAGCGGGGAGGGTGTATCTAGTGAGGTCCCGCAGAGGTCTGTCCTGGGTCTAATATTCTTCAATGTTACTGTTAATGGCTTGAATAATGGAGTGGAAAGTATGTTTACAAAAGTTGCAGATGACACTAAGCAAGGAGGGGTTGCAATTACTCTGGAGGGTTAGAATTGAAAATGCCTTGACAAACTGGAGAATGAGTCAGAAACAAAATGAGAAGAAAGTCCATGAAGACAAGTGCAAAGTGCATCACTGAGGAAAGAAAAATCTAATGCACAACTACAAAATGGGGAATAACTAGATAGGTGGCAGTACTGCTGGAAAGGATCTGGGGGTCACAGTGGATCACAAATTGAATACGAGTCAGCAATGTGATGTAGTTGCGAAAAAGGCTAATGTCACTTTTATGGTTTATTAACAGGAGTGTCGTATGTAAAACATGGGAGGTCATTGTCCTGCTCTCCTGGGAACTGGTGAGGTCTGAGCTGGAGGACTGTGTCCAATTCTGGGTGTCACATTTTAGGAACGATGTGGACTAATTGGAGAGAGTCCACAGGAGAGCAACAAAAATGATCAAGGGTGAAAAAAACTGACCGAGGAGGAAAGATTAAAAACCTGGGCATTTTTAGTTTTGAGAAAAGAAAACTGAGGGGGAACCTGATAATCTTCTTCAAATATGTTAAGGGCTGTTATGAAGAGAACGGTGATCAGATGTTCTCAGTGCCCGCTGATGGTAGGACAAGAACTAATGGGTTTAATCTGCAGTAAAGGAGGTTTAGGTTAGATTGCAGGAAAAAATTTCTAATGATTAGGTAAATTAAGCTCTGGAATAGTTTCCAAGGGAGGTTGTGGAATCCCCATTGTTGGAGGTTATTAAGAACAGGTTGGACAAGCCCCTCTCTGGAATGGTTTAGGTTTACTCGGTCCTACCTCAGTGCAGGGGACTGGACTTGATGACTTCTTGAGCTCCCTTCCAGCTCGACATTTCCATGATACCATGATTACCAACATTCCCACATTGTTCACACAGTCCTTCAGGCTAATAGCCATTAACCTCTAGGAGATCATAGGGGAGTCATCTGGACATAGGTCAGAACAGAGCATTAGCAGATTCCACCTGCAACCAGTGAGGGATTAAACATGGTGAACACTGGGGCGGGATGTAAAATGGAATTTTGTTCTTTGTGGAAAATTCAGATGAATTTCCCTTGAAATTTTAAGCAATAAAATTGTAACTTTTCACCATCAAAATTGAAAACCTGGAAAATGAGGGGGAAATATTAGTTTTGACAAATGAGAACTGAAAATTTTCAGCTGAAAACTTCCAAAAACTGAAATATTTTGGGACTGTTGGTACTACAATGAAAAATCAAAAATGTCAAAGAAAGCAAAGACTCCACAAATAAATAAATAAGCAAAATAAAAATATATATATTTAGTTTTAGTTCACAAATCTAGTTTTCTATTGAAAATGTCTTGATGTCAAATTCCCAGTTGGCCTTTGCACAATCGTCATTATGATAATATTGTTTCCTCAGTGCCATTGGTTTGCATGTTGCTGTACTGTCAGGTGTCACACAGCACGGCCCCTTCCCTGACAATCTGCCATGGTTTATTCTCTGAATTGGAGTGTTAAAACCTCCCAGGATTCTTGCTAAAGATCCTGGGTAGGTCTGTGGCCTGGTCTAGCCACTCAGTCAGTCTGTCAGTGTCAGGCTGTGGGTACACACCAGATTTGGACGCTCCATTGAGCTTCCTGAAATCTATGTCAAGACCAACAGCTCCACCTTGTCCCTCTTGACTGTTCACCAGTAGATGGCTCAGCCACCCCAGATAGAGAATCTTCTTCCCCTCCTTGGTCAGTCTCTGGATCATCATCTCTGGTACCTACTGCACTTTTGGTTTCAAAGGGAGAGTCCCCACATTCAGACTTTGGGGGAGTTTAGATCCTAACTATGTGGCCTGGGGCTGTCTCTATTATAGGCCCAAACCGGAACCCCAAGTCCACACCCCTAAACTCTGGGGAAGGTCAGATTAGGATCCACAGCTGGAGCTAAATCTCAGGGCCCATTTCCAGTTGCTCTGCCCCAGTCCAGCATCTCCCTTCCCCCTGGTCTCTTCTTCACTGATCAGCGACAGTCACCTTAGTATTCAGAAATGTCAGCCGTCTTGGAGTCTTTAAACCAAGAGGGGACGTCTCTTTCTACCAGACAGGCTCTAGCTCAGCCAGAAGTTAGCAGCTCAATGCAGGGATCCCTGGGGGAGGCTCTCTGGCCTGGGCTGTGCAGACGCTCAGACTAGATGGTCCCATTGGTCACTTCTGGCCTTTAAATATATGAAAAAATTATTGGGCCGAAAAAAACCTGATGAGGTTCAACAAGGACAAGTGCAGAGTCCTGCACTTAGGACGGAAGAATCCCATGCACTGCTACAGACTAGGGACCGAATGGCTAGGTAGCAGTTCTGCAGAAAAGGACCTAGGGGTCACAGTGGACGAGAAGCTGGATATGAGTCAACGGTGTGCTCTTGTTGCCAAGAAGGCTAACGGCATTTTGGGCTGTATAAGTAGGGGCATTGCCAGCAGATCTTAGCAATTAGACTAAAACAAGCAACGTGATCGTTCCCCTTTATTCGACATTGGTGAGGCCTCATCTGGAATACTGTGTCCAGTTTTGGGCCCCACACTACAAGAAGGATGTGGAAAAATTGGAAAGAGTCCAGCGGAGGGCAACAAAAATGATTAGGGTCTGGAGCACATGACTTATGAGGAGAGGCTGAGGGAACTGGGATTGTTTAGTCTCCAGAAGAGAAGAATGAGGGGGGATTTGATAGCAGCCTTCAACTACCTGAAGGGGGGTTCCAAAGAGGATGGAGCTCGGCTGTTCTCAGTGGTGGCAGACGACAGAACAAGGAGCAATGGTCTCAAGTTGCAGTGGGGGAGGTCCAGGTTGGATATCAGGAAAAACTATTTCACTAGGAGGGTGGTGAAACACTGGAATGCGTTACCTAGGGAGGTGGTGGAGTCTCCTTCCTTGGAGGTTTTTAAGGCCCGGCTTGACAAAGCCCTGGCTGGGATGATTTAGCTGGGAATTGGTCCTGCTTTGAGCAGGGGGTTGGACTAGATGACCTCTTGAGGTCCCTTCCAACTCTGATATTCTATGATTCTATGATTCTATGAGCCCAGGGGAGGGCTCCGGTGGTTGGAGTGTGGGTTCAGCCCTCGGGGTGCTGCTCAGTGTGGGGCTTTCACAACCCAGTCTGATACACAGAGGGCCTGATCCTGTCACCCACTCGTATGGTTTGAGGCTGGCAGGAGCAGTGTGTGTGTGTCTGCAATGTGAATGAGTCAGTGCCACTGCGAGACCCTTCCCCTCTGCATCCCCTGACAGGTGTGTATTGAATTTCCTACATATAACAGTCGCGTTAACGCAGTTCCCTCCAATCAGCACATTCCGATGTAACTGGGGGTCGGGTCAAAGTGTTATCATGAATCGCTGGGGTCTTCCTTTGAGTTTGCAGGGAGAAAACTTCTGACATGTCGCCATTTCCCCGCATTCCCTGTGGGGCCAGTTTCTTTCCCAGGTGTTGGTGTTTGAGTCTGATTCCCCTGTCGTATTTCCAGGCCCTGGTATCCCAGGAACAAGAGTCAGCTCCAGAGACCCCTCGGGAGTCAAGTGCTGAGCGTTTTCTCTGTGTGATTCCCTTTGCCCCACGGGAGGGGTTCAGAGTTCAGGATTTTGATGTTTCTTTCCCCCTTCTCTTTGGGGGCTGTTTGCAGTTGTGGATGCTCTTGCTCCATTTTATTCCCCATCCTCAACTTGGGAAGCAGGTTGATGTGTAGATGCTTTTGGATTTATTGTATCCCACATGAGCTGTTTTCTTTCACTTCCTTGTCCCTAGGGTCGAGTGCTGGCCAGGTGCTGGGGCTGATTCTCCGGTTGCATGTGACCCTGTGATTTTTCCTGCCCCTCCCTGTCCCTGAGGGCAGGGGATTGTGCAGAGGCTGTGGGATCTCCCTGACTAACAGACCCACTAACTCCTAATTTCTGTGGAAATCCCAGTCACTGGGGGAGCAGATGCTGAGGGGTTTTCCCTGGCCCCTCCTCGCAGCATTGTGGCGACGAAAAAGGAAGGAAACAGAGCGCCAGGTCGTGGTAGCTGAAAAGCTTCCCAGGGACTTTTCACTGGGGTTTTTATTATTTTACTTTTTTGTTTACAACACTTATAAGTGGTTCAATTTTTGCGCATAGGAGGACCATACAATACTCATTAACATGACTTAACAAGCTCATATCTTGTGCACGTGAAAGCGAGCAGCGAGGGTGATGATTAGGTCAGCCAATAAGTTTCTTAATCACAGGCGTGGGGGTGTAGGCCGCTCCGGCCTCGCAGCCACGGGCGCAGTGTGCTGCAGCTGTGAACTAGCGATTCGGGAGCTGTGTGTCTCTACACAGCATGACCAGGGCTGAAGAACGGGAGCAATGTCTCAGAACCTTCCACAGGAATCTCCAGGAAAAGGGCCATTGCACTGACACTATAAAATGAGAGACTCCCCCCTTCTAGATCCAGACACACCCCAACCACTGTCAGTGTCACACACCAGTTCTGGATCACAGTGTCAGCCTCCCTGGGGTGATACTGCCCCTCAGATCTCCCCAGTACCCAGCACCCCCCTCGGAAGGTCTCTCCTGTCTCACTCTGTCGCTCACAGTCTCACTCAGCACCCCCAGCTCCCAGTCCGGTGTGTCCCCCACC
>NW_023260511.1:3665805-3773785 GCF_013100865.1 Trachemys scripta elegans
GCCGGGGGCGCAGGGTCTGGAGGCTGCCCGGCAAACCATGAAGCCGGTAGCGCTCGGGCTTCGGGCAGCCCCTATGCCTCCGGACCCCAGCCGCCGGCCGGACCCTTCTCCTCCTCGGCTCCAGCTGCTCTGCTCTGGCGGCTGGGGTTCGGAGGCAAGGGGGGCTGCCCGAAGCCAGTAGTGCTGGCTCTGGCAGCTTGGCTCTTAAACAGAGCCGAAGTCTGAGTCCGGGGAGGAGCAGAGCTGCCGCGGGAGGGGAAGTGCCCGGACGGTATTTTTCCCGGACATGTTTGGCTTTTTGGCAATTCCCCCCGGATGGGGGTTTGATTGGCGAAAAGCCGGACATGTCCGGGAAAAAACGGACGTATGGTAACCCTAATTTGCCTCTGGGGGATCTGGGTCCTTCTCACCAGGGACTAGAGACCAGGGTGGAGACAAAAGGTTCAGACTCATCCTACATCCCAGGCCCTCCAATCACCTAGTGACATTTCATCCTGGTCCAGCTGTGCCTTTAGCCAGGGAGCTGTCTCAGACCCCAGGCAGTGAGATGGGATGGGAGGTGTTTCCTCAGTGATACGTTTAGACTAAAACAAGCAAACCAGGCCCCTTCGGTTTTCAGTCTTGCAGCCCTAAATAGAGACGCTGTGGCCAGGGCGGGGAAGGGGGGTGGTGCGGGGCAGGAAACGGGAAGTGGTGATGAATATCAAACCTGAGGAGCGGACAGAGCAGGTCAGAGAGAGGCTGTAGCGTCTCTGCTGCCTGAGCCCTGCAGACCTCTGGGGCCTGGGAGCAGGGAGAGGGGCTGTCTGGAGAATCTAACCCTGGAGAGCAGACGGGGCAGATCGGTGCAGAGAAAGAGACCGGAGCTTCCCTTCTGCTGAAGTCAATCAGGGCAGTGGGGGCAGGTGGGAGCAGGAAGCGACTGAAGATTGTCCCCTCCCAACCCCATTCAGGAGCAGAAGCCGCTGGGCTGCCTCTTGCTTCCCAGTGAGTATCTGGGAATCCTGCACTAATTTGTAGCAGGTTGAAAGGAAAAGAACCCAGAGCAGCCCCTGGCCCAGACTGTCGGCAAATCTTGTTTAGTGGGAGAGAAACGGGAACCAGTGTAAACACTGAGTGTGAGAGCTACTGAGCCAGATCCCCAGTTGGTGTAAATCAGTGTCGCTCCATTGGAGTGAATGCTGGTTGACACCATCTGAGGATCTGGCCCTCTAGACAGTTGAAGGGAAGGTTGGTCCCAGCTCAGCCAAGGTCTGTGTGTGTGAGGAATCTGCCATGTCCCAGATCTAATGTCCTGCCTGGTTTGCTTCTTCATCAAAACAGAAATCAGGATTTTTTTCCTATTAAAGGCAGTTTTTGTCCCTGAAGCGGGACCTCAGAAAAGGGGGAGATTTTATCTCCAGAACTAATCACACATCATCTTTCTGTTCTCAACGCTGAGGTCCAGCGGCCAGGAGATCTGCTCAGCTCCCAGTGAGTCCGTCTGTCTGTCTGTCTGTCTGTCCCCAATCTACCCAGCGCATGTACCCCTCCCCCTCCAGTTATCCAGCCACCACCTCTTGGGATGCTCCCTGCCCAGTGCGGTGCCAGCGGCAATGGCACGGGAAGGCGAATGGGCTGTGTGGGATCTGAGCAGGGATCCGGCCGACCCTTCCCTGTCCTGCTGTGTCTCAGCTCTGCTCTGACCCAGGGCCACTGTGACACGTGGATCAGAGAGTCTGTCCCACCCCCGGGGCACTGGCCCTGGGGAGGAGAGAATGCCACAGTTCTGACCCCAAGGGATTTACCTTCCCACGCACTGGCTCCCAACTCCTCATGGTCACAGGTCTCTCCACTGGAGCTCACCCCTCACATGGATTCAGCCTGCACCTCGTTCTTAATATCAGCAGTACTGTTAATAGTCAGCCCTGGGAGGGCAGGTGGCGTTCAAATAGGTACGGCCAGAAGGGACCATTATATAACCCAGGCTGAGCTCCTGTATGACCCGGACCAGGGAGCCACACCCAGCGACCCTGTGCCCAGCCCAGCAGGGGCTGGCAGAGCCGTTTCTTTGCTGGCTGCATGGGGAAGGCAGCAGCAGGGGACACTGCTGGGGTGAGGAAGGTGGTGGGTAGATATTGACATACCCAGTGGGAGCAGCAATTCCCCTGGGAATTCACAGCTGGGTCCCATCACCCTGGCGATTCCCAGGAAAGGGGGATCCTCTCCCTGCTGCTGCTCCAGGAGTTTGCCTTAGCCTGGGCCTGGAATTGCTCCCGGTTTCCCCTGTGCCAGCTGGAGACTGGGGAGTGGGAGGGGCACAGGGACAGGGAGGATGTTAAAGCAGACGCCAGAGGGGTTAGGGTCTGGACACAGCTCCTTGGCAGTCGGCTGCCGAGCTCCTTGGGGCAGCAACTGTGCTTCAATGCATGGTCCGTGGGGGCAGACTGAGGTGTTGGCCATTCCCTAGACAGCCCTCAATGGCCAGGGGCTGGCCTCACTGAGGGGTCACCTCTCTCCTGGCCTTACTGCTCCAGCTGGGTCAGCCGGGTGCCAGACAATGGGAACCAAGCCCAGCTGAGCCTCCAGGCTCTTCCATAACCCAAAAGATCCCGGGGAATAAAGCTTCTGGTCACCAGAGAGAGCTCGTTCCCCCTTCTGCCCAGCTGGGCAGGAATCAGAGCCTCCATCTGAGACGTGGCACAGACCCACCCGCTCTTTATCTACTGCCCCAATGACAGTGCTGGGCGCCACCAACACCCCAAGACACCCCTGACCCATTCCTCTTCACAGGCGATCTCCCTGGCTGACCTTTCCTCCAGTGTGGTCGGTACTGAGATAGTAGAGGTACTGCATGGGGCTGCAGTTACAGAAGGCTCTTCTGGTGCCAGAGTTGATGGTTCTTGTCTTGATGCTGGAGTCAAAGGTGCTGACTTCTGCAGCACCGACACAGA
The DNA here is from genome assembly GCF_013100865.1 of Trachemys scripta elegans. Lineage (NCBI taxonomy): Eukaryota > Metazoa > Chordata > Testudines > Emydidae > Trachemys > Trachemys scripta. Next base: position 3,668,739 of record NW_023260511.1, read on the forward strand.
GGAGTGCTTTGGCTCAGAACGCACTCTACTCTGAACCCCATGCCTGGCTGTCTTCAGTGCCGGGTATCACCCCCTTTCGGATGGCTGTTTCTTATGCCTGTTCCTAGGCACTGGGGATAGTGATCAGTGACAGGACTCCGGTATGGTAGCAGAGCTCCTTACTGACACCAAGGCACTTGGTGCCGAGTCTGACCAGCCTGGCTCAGATGCTTTCTCAGTGCCACCTCCATGAGCAGGAACTTGAGCCTGGACTCCCAATTCTTTGTGTGAGGTTTAAAGTCCTTGCAGATCTGCCAATGGTCCCCAACATGAGCTTCTCCCAGGCACCTCAGGCAGCTGGAATGTAGGTTGCTCAGGGGCACAGCCTTGTTGCAGGAGGTGCAGGGCTTAAAGCTAAATCACAATAACTAATTTACTAAACATCACTAAAATTAACTCACACTCACTAAAACGAACCCTGACTCACTATGTACAATAACAAGAAAGTCCACTGAGAAACTGGCAGATGCCAGGAGAGCGGTTCCAGCAACCGTCTCAGGTGGTAAGAAGGAGCTGAGGGGCGTGGGGTCGGCTGGGCACTTTATACCGGTGCTAACAGCGCGCAGCAGCACAGGGTGCTCGAGCTGCCCTGACAGGTCCCATTGAGGGAAAAATTTCTGGTGACCGTGCATGGGGTTCGCACATCACTAGAGTGGAATGTGTATGGGCATCACTTGAAGAAGAATCCCCCTTTCCCGGCAGCTCTAGCCGGGCTAATGCACAAATATCGTGTCAGTTACGGGGCTGGCTGCTCCTCTGTTCCCTTGCTGGGTGACTCTTCAGGCCTTCCCCTCTCAGACCAGCCCTGGGCAACAGCCCCCTGTGGACTGGCTGTGCTGACCCCCAGCAGGTCTGGACTTGGTACCTGCAGTTCCACCCACTGGAGCGGTGACCAGCCATGATGGCAGTGACTCAAACAGCTTCTTACATAGTCTTGGTTGATTTCAACAACAGAAGCCAGGCACAGCCAGAGAACAAGGTTTAACACAGTAACAGGGCTCCTTGCAGGTCTACCTCATCCCTGGACCTAGGCAGCCTGTCCTACCCCAAGCCCTCACTTCTGGGGCTGGGGCCATCTGCTCCCCACAATCTCTGCCTCCCACTCCCCGTCCTTCCGGGTGCCTATCAGTGTAGTGCAAGGTCTCTGTTCCCTCCTGGGTCCTGAGCCTGGTTCATCACTGGGTGGCTCAGCAGGGGGCCAAAGGGGATGTCACAGCGGATGGCTCTGCAGTGTCTCTTATTCCTTGCAGTGTTTGCCAGGAGGTGGGGGCAAAGGGACAGCCAACCTCAGCTCGAATTAACCCCTTACCCCCTTGTGTTCATGCAGTGACCCCTTCACAACAGACAAACAGAGCAGACAATGTTCAGAGGTTATTAGAGGGTAGCTCCAACCCATCACACCCAGTGATTCTCATTTGTTCCCCTAATTCCCGGCACCAGGGTGGAAATGGCTGGTTTGGGTGCTGGCTACACCAGGAGAACAGTGTTCTCACACCATAACACCTCCCTGGGGTTCACCTCAACCAGCAACAGGAAGTTAAAATGCCCATGGCACAGGCGGCCTTGTCTCCACTGGGATCTGACACTGAGAGCGCTGCCTGGGCCCAGCCGGCTCATCGCACACACACCTTTTACCTAGTGTGGACCCAGCATTTGTGGGTGGCGCTGCCCAGGGCTCCCCACCCCCCATTCGCTGCTGGGTCCCATCACGACCTGCACTAAACCAACAGCCAGGCCCTAGGGTTTAAATGCAGCACACCCAGCAGTAAAGCCAGACACGGCGCACAGGAGCATTGGGGTCACACTTTACAGCTCCACACCACAGCCACAGGCTAGAAACTTACTTTTTATTTGCTTTAAACCAAAACTGAGATTCTCCCATAATCCCAGGAGTTGAGGCTTTAAAGGAAACAGCAAATACCATGTGTCCTGGATCCACAGGTCTGGTGCTCTGGAACAGTCCCTGGGAGGTCCCTTTCAGTGTGACAGCCCATGTAGAGTCACACTCTCCGTAGGGTAAGCCACTTCACTTCACCGCCTCCTGGGACCAAATCTCAAAGCTTTCAGCCCCCCAGCTTCATGCTGTGAGCTCCCCTCAGTGAGTCCGTCTGAGCTTGCGCACCCAAAGGGAGCAGTGCACCCCCAACTCCCTGGCTCTGGAGTGACTCTCAGCCAGCATTGTAACAGCGAGGGGGGGTTATTAGGTGTTTAGAACACAGTGTAAGAAGTTGTTAGTTAATACAGAGAATCGAAAGTTCCAGCACAATCCATCAGGGTCAGTCCAGAGTAGGGTGACTATGTTGCCGGCCCAGATGGGCCCCGAGATGGCAAACAGGGTTCGTTGCCCGGTGTGCTTTGCACCAATAAAGACACCGAGGGGAGAAAGCAAGCCAAGTTTATTTCAGAGCTCTGAAAAGGCACTAGGAGACCAACACGTCTCAAATCAAGCGCAACAAATACAAACAAGGTTTACCTTTTATACTCCAAACTGTTTGTATACAAGTCTTTGTCTGGCTTTTCCCCCTTACCCCTCCCTCTCAGACAACAGTTACAATAAGCTCTACATAAGCTTGTGAGAAAACTTTCCCAGTCTCATGCGTCTCTGCGACCTTGGGTTTAGACGCCTGCAAACTAACTACCCCTCCTTTCCCCCGCTCCTTATCTCTACTATTTCTGCTAGTGTGAGTGAAACTGCAGCCATCTGCTAGAAAAGCTGACCATTACATATTCTGCTTCAGCATCAAGGCAATTAGCATGAAAGTAGGTGAGAGTTCACAAGATGGAGTTCTGTGGTTCAGGTAGGCCCAGAGCAAAAGAGTTTCATCGGCACTAATGGCCTTCCACTCTCCCCAGTTACCTGGTAGCTATGCCTAGTGGACCCCAACAACCAGATGTCCCGATTTTATAGAGACAGTCCCGATTTTTGGGTCTTTTTCTTATATAGACTCCTATTACCCCCCACCCCCGTCCCAATTTTTCACATTTTCTGTCTGGTCACCCTAGTCCAGAGACATCAGACCCTTCTTTAGTCCCAGTCCAGGAGCTCCTCTCTGCCTTCAACAGCCCAAATTTAACAACCACACCTGGCCCCTCCCACATCCTTTGTCCTCCAGCTGGTCACACCCAGCAGGCTTCCTAAGGTGGGTGGGGCCATCCATGGTCATTTGTTGCTAGGTGCCGAATATACAGGCAATTGGAGCGGCCATTGTCTCCTGAGAGTCTCCAGAGGCTCCAGGCGCAGACAGCTGGGCATTGGTCACACCTGTGTCTCTGGGCCTCTGCAAAGAGCAAACACCCTTCCCCCTCCCCCCACCTAGTTAACCATGTACCACATGGGGGAAACAGAGGCACACCATATTTATCCAAAATATTATGAAAAATTCTCACTCTGTGACACCATGAGACTTGACAACGCTGCAGCTGGCAGCCTCTTCTCCTCTTTACCCTAGCCCCCTTGCTACAATTTCCAGCAGTGTCTGAACCTCCCCACGTCCTTTTTCCATGAGAAGCTTCTGCAGCATCATCCATCATCCCGGCTGCCCCATGAGCCCAGCCCTCTTCAGGGAAGAACTAGTAGGGGAAGCAAAAGTGGATGGGAACCTGGGAGGCAGTGACCATGAGATGGTCGAGTTCAGGATCCTGACACAAGGAAGAAAGGAGAGCAGCAGAATATGGACCCTGGACTTCAGAAAAGCAGACTTTGACTCCCTCAGGGAACAGATGGGCAGGATCCCCTGGGAGAATAACATGAAGGGCAAAGGGGTCCAGGAGAGCTGGCTGTATTTTAAAGAATCCTTATTGAGGTTGCAGGAACAAACCATCCCGATGTGTAGAAAGAATAGTAAATATGGCAGGCGACCAGCTTGGCTAAACAGTGAAATCCTTGCTGATCTTAAATGCAAAAAAGAGGCTTATAAGAAGTGGAAGATTGGACAAATGACCAGGGAGGAGTATAAAAATATTGCTCAGGCGTGCAGGAGTGAAATCAGGAAGGCCAAATCACACTTGGAGTTGCAGTTAGCAAGAGATGTTAAGAGTAACAAGAAAGGTTTCTTCAGGTATGTTAGCAACAAGAAGAAAATCAAGGAAAGTGTGGGCCCCTTACTGAACGAGGGAGGCAACCTAGTGACCAACGATGTGGAAAAAGCTAATGTACTCAATGATTTTTTTGCCTCTGTCTTCACGCACAAGGTCAGCTCCCAGATTGCTGCACTGGGCAGTACAGCATGGGGAGAAGGTGACCAGCCCTCTGTGGAGAAAGAAGTGGTTCGGGACTATTTAGAAAAACTGGACGTGCACAAGTCCATGGGGCCGGATGCGCTGCATCCGAGGGTGCTAAAGGAGTTGGCGGGTGAGATTGCAGAGCCATTAGCCATTATTTTTGAAAACTCATGGCGATCGGGGGAGGTCCCAGATGACTGGAAAAAGGCTAATGTAGTGCCCATCTTTAAAAAAGGGAAGAAGGAGGATCCGGGGAACTACAGGCCAGTCAGCCTCACCTCAGTCCCTGGAAAAATTATGGAGCAGGTCCTCAAGGAATCAATTATGAAACATTTAGAGGAGAGGAAAGTGATCAGGAACAGTCAGCATGGATTCACGAAGGGGAAGTCGTGCCTGACTAACCTAATTGCCTTCTATGATGAGATAACTGGCTCTGTGGATGAGGGGAAAGCAGTGGATGTGTTATTTCTTGACTTTAGCAAAGCTTTTGATACGGTCTCCCACAGTATTCTTGCCACCAAGTTAAAGAAGTATGGGCTGGATGAATGGACTGTAAGGTGGATAGAAAGCTGGCTAGATCGTCGGGCTCAACGGGTAGTGATCAATGGCTCCATGTCTAGTTGGCAGCCGGTTTCAAGTGGAGTGCCCCAAGGGTCGGTCCTGGGGCCGGTTTTGTTTAATATCTTTATTAATGATCTGGAGGATGGTGTGGACTGCACTCTCAGCAAGTTTGCAGATGACACTAAACTAGGAGGCGTGGTAGATACACTAGAGGGTAGGGATCGGATACAGAGGGACCTAGACAAATTAGAGGATTGGGCAGAAAAAAACCTGATGAGGTTCAACAAGGACAAGTGCAGAGTCCTGCACTTAGGACGGAAGAATCCCATGCACTGCTACAGACTAGGGACCGAATGGCTAGGTAGCAGTTCTGCTGAAAAGGACCTAGGGGTCACAGTGGACGAGAAGCTGGATATGAGTCAACAGTGTGCTCTTGTTGCCAAGAAGGCTAACGGCATTTTAGGCTGTATAAGTAGGGGCATTGCCAGCAGATCGAGGAACGTGATCGTTCCCCTTTATTCGACATTGGTGAGGCCTCATCTGGAATACTGTGTCCAGTTTTGGGCCCCACACTACAAGAAGGATGTGGAAAAATTGGAAAGAGTCCAGCGGAGGGCAACAAAAATGATTAGGGGTCTGGAGCACATGACTTATGAGGAGAGGCTGAGAGAACTGGGATTGTTTAGTCTCCAGAAGAGAAGAATGAGGGGGGATTTGATAGCAGCCTTCAACTACCTGAAGGGGGGTTCCAAAGAGGATGGAGCTCGGCTGTTCTCAGTGGTGGCAGATGACAGAACAAGGAGCAATGGTCTCAAGTTGCAGTGGGGGAGGTCCAGGTTGGATATCAGGAAAAACTATTTCACTAGGAGGGTGGTGAAACACTGGAATGTGTTACCTAGGGAGGTGTTGGAGTCTCCTTCCTTGGAGGTTTTTAAGGCCCGGCTTGACAAAGCCCTGGCTGGGATGATTTAGCTGGGAATTGGTCCTGCTTTGAGCAGGGGGTTGGACTAGATGACCTCTTGAGGTCCCTTCCAACTCTGATATTCTATGATTCTATGATTCTATGAGCCCAGGGGAGGGCTCCGGTGGTTGGAGTGTGGGTTCAGCCCTCGGGGTGCTGCTCAGTGTGGGGCTTTCACAACCCAGTCTGATACACAGAGGGCCTGATCCTGTCACCCACTCGTATGGTTTGAGGCTGGCAGGAGCAGTGTGTGTGTGTCTGCAATGTGAATGAGTCAGTGCCACTGCGAGACCCTTCCCCTCTGCATCCCCTGACAGGTGTGTATTGAATTTCCTACATATAACAGTCGCGTTAACGCAGTTCCCTCCAATCAGCACATTCCGATGTAACTGGGGGTCGGGTCAAAGTGTTATCATGAATCGCTGGGGTCTTCCTTTGAGTTTGCAGGGAGAAAACTTCTGACATGTCGCCATTTCCCCGCATTCCCTGTGGGGCCAGTTTCTTTCCCAGGTGTTGGTGTTTGAGTCTGATTCCCCTGTCGTATTTCCAGGCCCTGGTATCCCAGGAACAAGAGTCAGCTCCAGAGACCCCTCGGGAGTCAAGTGCTGAGCGTTTTCTCTGTGTGATTCCCTTTGCCCCACGGGAGGGGTTCAGAGTTCAGGATTTTGATGTTTCTTTCCCCCTTCTCTTTGGGGGCTGTTTGCAGTTGTGGATGCTCTTGCTCCATTTTATTCCCCATCCTCAACTTGGGAAGCAGGTTGATGTGTAGATGCTTTTGGATTTATTGTATCCCACATGAGCTGTTTTCTTTCACTTCCTTGTCCCTAGGGTCGAGTGCTGGCCAGGTGCTGGGGCTGATTCTCCGGTTGCATGTGACCCTGTGATTTTTCCTGCCCCTCCCTGTCCCTGAGGGCAGGGGATTGTGCAGAGGCTGTGGGATCTCCCTGACTAACAGACCCACTAACTCCTAATTTCTGTGGAAATCCCAGTCACTGGGGGAGCAGATGCTGAGGGGTTTTCCCTGGCCCCTCCTCGCAGCATTGTGGCGACGAAAAAGGAAGGAAACAGAGCGCCAGGTCGTGGTAGCTGAAAAGCTTCCCAGGGACTTTTCACTGGGGTTTTTATTATTTTACTTTTTTGTTTACAACACTTATAAGTGGTTCAATTTTTGCGCATAGGAGGACCATACAATACTCATTAACATGACTTAACAAGCTCATATCTTGTGCACGTGAAAGCGAGCAGCGAGGGTGATGATTAGGTCAGCCAATAAGTTTCTTAATCACAGGCGTGGGGGTGTAGGCCGCTCCGGCCTCGCAGCCACGGGCGCAGTGTGCTGCAGCTGTGAACTAGCGATTCGGGAGCTGTGTGTCTCTACACAGCATGACCAGGGCTGAAGAACGGGAGCAATGTCTCAGAACCTTCCACAGGAATCTCCAGGAAAAGGGCCATTGCACTGACACTATAAAATGAGAGACTCCCCCCTTCTAGATCCAGACACACCCCAACCACTGTCAGTGTCACACACCAGTTCTGGATCACAGTGTCAGCCTCCCTGGGGTGATACTGCCCCTCAGATCTCCCCAGTACCCAGCACCCCCCTCGGAAGGTCTCTCCTGTCTCACTCTGTCGCTCACAGTCTCACTCAGCACCCCCAGCTCCCAGTCCGGTGTGTCCCCCACCTCCACCTCCCAGTACCCCCTCAAACCCAGCTTTAAAGGTATGTCTTCACTAGCAATGTTAAAGTTCTGCCGCAGCAGCGCTTTAACGTGGCTGTGTAGTTGCGGCACCAGCGCTAGGAGAGAGCTCTCCCAGCGCTGTAAAAAACCCAGCCCAAAGAGGAGTGTAGCTCCCAGTGCTGGTGCACTGTCTACACTGACGCTTTACAGCGCTGAAACTTGCAGTGCTCAGGGGGGTGTTTTTTCACACCCCTGAGCAAGAACGTTGCAGCACTGTAAAGTGGCAGTGTAGACAAGGCCTAAAGCATAATGATTCCTGGACACAAACCCCTCCTTCCCCAGGGCTATCAGGGATCCAGATAGGCCAGCCGGCCATGGAGATTGGGGGTCATGTTGGACTCTTCTGCCATCCCCAGAGACGGTGATTTCAGGGTGTTGCCAAACTGGCTCCAGGGTGATGTGGACTGGGGAGAGAAACCAAAATATCCCCATTAGCCACAGGTCCATCAGGGACCCTGCGATCCCACAGGAGAGATTCCAGCCAGCACAGCCGGAGCGAAGAACAGAGTATTAAGGTTGGGGTGACTAGTGGGACTGGCACCGCTATCCTGGATCTGGCTGGGAGCTCCAGGGCTGTGGTTGGGCCTGGTCCATGAGATGGTGGGGAGGTGGGAGGAGCTGGAATGGGGGTTGGACTCCTTGCTTCCTCTCACTCCCCCCTGCACAAGATCTGTTCCTGAGAGGCGCTAGGACTCTGGGGGTCCATGGAAGGTGCCCAGGGGGTGAAGACTCTGCAGGCTGCAGAGGGAGGGCTGAGTGGGGCTGTTGGGGGAGCTGACGGGGTAGGGATGGATCATCGCTGAAGGGCCAATGGGAGATGGGGGGCGGCATCAGGACTAGCTGAGGGGGGGATTGCGAGGGAGCTGCCCACGGGTGAGACTTACAGCTCAGAGCAGCGTGTTCAGGACCATTTGCAGCACCTAGCCCCATGGCTCTGCAGCCATTGCACACCCTGCCCCGCCTGCCCCATGGGGACCCCACACCTCTGACAGCTCAGCTACGTAACGCTGATACCACTAACCCCAGTTCAGCATCTGCTTAGCCCCTCGCAGCTTCACTCACCTAAGTAGCTCCGGTCCCTCCTGAAATCTGCAAGGAAAGAGAAACAAACATGGTCAGGGGCACGGCAGACATGGGGAACTCCCTCCCACAGGAGGTGCTGTTCTGGGAGTGGGGTCATTGGCAAATAGAAAGAGACTGAGTGATGTGAAATGTGACATGAAAACATGTCCTCTTACCTAGCTCTCTGCCTGCCCTGTCTGAAATGGAAAGAGACAGAATTATTCCCTGTCATTTAGGCAGAGGACTCAGTTCTGGGGGCTGCTCTGTGACTATGTGATAGCTTTACACATAGTTCATGGGCCCTCGCTGCCGAAGGAGAAATGTCCCGGCTGTTTGAAGTGAGAGACAGGTAGGGTGACCAGACAGTAAATGTGAAAAATCGGGACAGCAGTGGGAGGTAACAGGAGCCTATATAAGAAAAAGACCCCAAAATCAGGACTGTCTCTATAAAATCAGGACGTTTGGTCACCCTAGAGACAGGCCCTTTCATCCAGAGACCAGAGATCTCTGCTAATAGTAATGACCAGCTCTCAGGGATGCCTTTATATTGTCTCAGTATCGGGAACTGGAGCAAATGTTGCTCTCAGAGACATTGCTGTAAATCCACAATAACTCCATGTGCGACACTGGAGTGACTCTGGATTTACATTGGTGTCATCCAGAACAGAATTCAGGCCTGTAAGAAGCTGCTGTTTGGCTGTGGTGGCCCCCAGCAGATTGGGAATTTTAAAGGGACACTGGTAGGATACAAATCCTGGGTGGGATTCGCAAAGCATCTGGCCTTGGTGAAAGACTTGAGTCTGCATCCAGATATAGCTCCGACATTCTCAACCCGTCTGTCTAAGGGGAATTCCCTTTTTGTGATGCTAATAAACCTTTGAAGCATCAAAGCTACCCACTGCAGCAGTCACCTATAGAAAGGAGCTGGCTCCTCCTTCTGTATCAGAACAATGTGTTTGGCATTGGATTCTCAAAGGCCAGGTGACACCTGTTTGTCTATCCAGACATGAGAGCAGGTAACCCTGTGTCTGCTGCAGAGAGCTCACAGTGCTGCCGTGGGGTTGGGGTGGCTCTAACGTGACTCTGAGTCAGTATGGGAAGTAGTGAGCAAAGTAAGTGGGGCTGCTCCAAACTCTGGGTACATCTACACTGCAGCTGGGAATGAGCTTCCCGCTTTGGGCAGTAGACACATGCTAGCTGTGCTCAACCCAGGGCGCTAAAAGCATCTGGGAAGCTGGGAGTAGCAGCTGCAGTGGGTTGGGCTTGCTGCTTAAGTACAAACCCACTTGGATCCCTGGTACGTAGTCAGACAATTACCCTCAGCCACTGCCCGTGCTACCCCACTGTGACATGCTGTACCTCAGAGTAGCATCCTGGAAACCCTCTATTCACCATTGTCATATATTTATGCTATGTTTTGTACAAAATATGCCTTGGTAGGTGTCATTTTGAAACTCTTGATGTGTTGAACATTAATATCTTGTTGGATTGTGTATGCTATGACTGTATGTGAGGTTCTGAAGTATTGCTGACTATGGGCATGTCTTCACTAACCATGTTAAAGCTCTGCTGCGGCTCTCCCAACATTGTAATAAAACCACCCCCACGAGGGGAGTAGCTACCGGCGCTGGGAGTGCTGGTGCACTGTCTATACTGCCACTTTACAGCTCTGAAACTTGCAGTGCTCGAGGGGGGGTATTTTTTCACACCCCCGAGCGACAACGTTGCAGCGCTGTAGAGTGGCAGTGTAGACAAGGCCTTAGTTACTGAAATAGAACACCCACAACCAGCCTTTCAGGTACAAGAAAGGAGCAGCTAGACAGCGTTAATGGTTCATCAACACTCATGGAGGAAAGAATCCACTATCCCAGAGACTGTAGGCAATGGCGACTGCTTGACCAATGGGGGCTGCCTGATCCCCTCATCACAGCAAAGATCTTTCCATCAAGCTGGAAGAAAGTATAAAAGAGGGGAAGTGACATCATCACTTGGCCTCTCTCCACTCCCAACTCAACACCTGGAAGAACATCTGCAGGACAAAGACTTTGAACTGGGGAAGGGTGAGCCCAGGCAGGAAGGCAGTCCCAGCCTGTGTATTGAGGAACTGTAACCTGCTTGGATCATCTGTCAGGCTGAGACACTGCCTGATTCAAATCCTGTTTAGTCTGTAGAACTCAGACTGCAATTTTATTTTTATTTTTTAAGTAACCAACTTTGATCTCTACACCTGGTACCTGTAATCACTTAAAATCTACCTTTCTGGAGTTAATAAATCTGTTTTATATTTTACCTAAAACAGTGTGTTTTGGTTGAAGTGCTTGGGAAATCAGCTCAGTTTACAAAGGCTGGTGTGTGTCTGTGGAGTGTGTAATGCACTTACACTAGTTCTGACAGTGCAGGATGGTGCATTCTGGGGAGCAAGACTGGGGCAATGAGGGGGAACTGGCAGGAGCCTTCCTATTGTTGGTTCCTGAGTGGCTGGGAGATCGTCACACAACTCAGTTGGGTGTGTCCCTGCCTGTGGATGGCTGTGTAAGCGCAGCGCCTGTCAGAGGTTCATAGCTTGAAATCAGCATTGCAGTGTGAGAGGCAGCTCAGGTTGCTGCATTTGTGGGGGTCAGTTGTCCCACAGTCCAGGTTACACCCCGGAGACCACGTCACACCCACCCACACTGCTATTGTTAGCGCACTAGCTCAAGCAGAGCTAGTATGTGTCTGGCTACCCGTGCCGGGAAGCTCGCTCCCACCTGCAGTGTAGACATACCCAAAGAGCCAAGGATCTCAGAACTGACAGAACGTGTGACACAAAACTGTTGGTAATGAACAGCAGACGAGGTCCCTGATCAGCCCCTAAACAGAACCCACAATTTGCCCCTGGGGGCAGCACCCACTGCTGATGTCACTGCAGGGAATGAGGGGAAGGAGCATCACACCAGAACATGTATCATGTAAAGAGGGGCCTACACTCCTGAGCGACGTCAGTTATATCACCCTAAGCCCTAGTGTAGACCTGCCCCATGTCCCGCCATTCCCTGAGCACTAGAGTCACTTTTTGTCATTAAGGATGATACTGAAACCTGAGCTGGAAACTCTGCAGGTTTTGTTTATTTCCCGGGAATGGGGAGATGATCATGAAGGTGACAGAAGGCCATACAGCACATGACAGTGTGAAAGCCCAGACACATGTTTACTAGGGATTAGCCAAGTACCTGATTGCAAGAAATGGTCACTCACCCTGTGCAGGAACTGTGGTCCTTTGAGATGTGTCCCTATGGGTGCTCCACTACCCACCCTCCATCCCCTCTGCGTCAGAGTTCTCTGCTGGGACCTTCGCAGCAGAGAAGGAATTGAAGGTGGTTTGCCTGTGCAGTGCTATAGAACAACGGCAGGGGGTATGAGGTGACTAGCACACACACATGGGCTGAACAGACACTGCTAGGAGAAATCTCCAATCAAAGGCACAGGGGGCACTAACTCACCTAGAGTGGAGCTCCTGCAGGGACATTAACCGAACCAACCCTTCTGAGATGCTGAAATGGGGAAGAGAGAAGAGTTAGACACAGAGACATGCTGTGTGCTGCTGTGTGCCCCATAATGACTGGGGTTAGTTACAGACACATCCACAGCCACAGTCCCAGCCTCAGTGCAGGTGCCAGCAGCTTTGATAGGAGCAGGGTTAGTGATATGTATCGACCTATGTATCCAGAGGTTAGTGATATGTATCGACACACAGCAGACCTGGGATTTGCAAAGCATCTCACCTTGATGGAAGACGTCGGTCTGGATCCCGATACAGCTCTGACATTCTCAACCCTTCTGTCTCAGGGGAATTCCTTTTCTGTGTTACTGACAGCCCTTTAGAGCATCAAAGCTACACACTCCAGGGATAAGCAGGGGATGGACATGCAGATGATTGGGGCTCACATCTGGGATCTGGCTTTAGCAATAAAGCATGGAAACATGATCCACGTTCTGGGAAATGGCCCAGAAGACCATGCACAGCAGCAGTCATCTATAGAAAGGAGCTGGCTTAGTGCTGTCTCCCCTGTGTTAGCTGCTCCTGCTGCCTGACTCTGATCTCCTGGTAACATGACCTGCTGTCTTCTCCTGACTCTCCGGCTGCCCTTCTGCACTGTCTCGATCTCTGATCTTCAGGTGGCCTGGCCTGGCTTCTGATCCCTGTTCTGACTACTAGGCCTGACTGCCCACGTCCTGGTTCTGACAGTCTGCATGGACAACATAGGCTACTGTGTTCCCCCAGACTAAGCAGCAGTTGCATTCCTGCAACTGTGCCATGATTTTTCTCTAGTGGAATATTTGGGGAACTGTCAGGCCCAACAGTTAAGATCCCATTCCTTTTGGGGGCCCCAGATGCACCCCATAATACAGTCATTCATTGCCTCCTGTGATGTTTGTGCATGTGCCAAGATGACAAACACACCTATGATCTTCTCCATCCCTTGGACATCCTGTCTCAACTCTGGCTGACTATCACTGTAGACTTTATTGTAGAAATTCATAGCAATACTGACAGTAGTGGACACTTTACCAAAACGGCTGTTTTCTCCCCAGCACAGGCATATCCTATGCTGCAGGGATGGCCCAGCCATGTATAAACCATGCAGTCCATCTCCATAATAGCATCACTTCTGATCAGGGGTCTCAGTTCATGGCCGGTTCTCATGTGAGGCCCTTTGCCTGATGGGAGCCCACATGAGTCTTTTCTCAATTTACCCTCCCAAGTCCAGTGTGCAAAAGCAAAAGACCAACCAGATCCTCGAACAGTAGCTGCGATGGTACGTCAGCCACCACCAGGGAGACTGGTCCTCGCTTCTCCCTTCTGCAGAGTTTCCATATAACAACATAGACCATACATCTGTGGATCAAAGACCGTTTTCCACTAACTAAAGGTACCACTCCTGATTCCACCTGCAATTACCTATGTCCTCACCCATCCCAGCCACCTCAGACCTAGTACAGCAGATTCCTCATGACAGCAAGGCCCCACCTACTCAGTGGAGGGAAAACTATGGCTCTCCATGAAGCATCTCTGAACAGACAGACCTTTTCACAAGCTGGACTTTCAGTTTCTTGGCCCCTTTAGGATACAGCAGCAGGTTAACTCAGGCACTTTTGAACATCAACTACCCCATTCTCTGGAGATTCACCTGGTGTTTCATGTCTCACTTTTGAAACCCTACATGTGAAACCTTTTTGGCCGGCTGTGCTACCTTATCTGGGAGGGATCCGGCCCTCGGAACACCTGAGAGACGGTGGAAAATATACACACTCCTGCGCTAGTATGAGCATTCCTTAAGAATCACCCCAAAAAGCCTGGTCCAAGGGACTGATGCCAGGGAGATGTCTTGAAGCCTGGCCCACAGGGCTCTTATCAGCCAGTAAGTTCCAACCCACCACCCACTGACCTGCTGACAGTTACCAGACCTACAACCTCAACTGTAACAGAGGACTCCATTTCGGGTATCTGATTGGTGAACACTGGGTTCTGATTGGTTCTCTGCTTCTATTTAAATGAAGCACGGGACCAGGAATTTTTCCATGCAACTGGGGTATTTCCTGCTCAGGACTGGTTCCCTTCTCCCACCTGCTCCTTCTCCCTGACTCTGATCTCCCAGGAACCTGACCCTGCTGCATGTTCACACCTGACTCCTGCTCCTGCTCTGACCACTAGGCTGACCACGCATGATACTCGAGCAGAACTAGCATGAGTCAGCTACGCGAGCTGGGACGCTCATTCGAGCCAAGGGTCTCGGAACTGGAAGGATGTGTCAGACAAAATTGTTCTTAATGAACAACAGACAAGGTCCCAGATCAGCCTTTAAACAAATTGCCCCTGGGGGCAGCACTCCCAGCTGATGGCCCTGCTGGGAATGAGGGGAGGGAGTGTCATACCCGAACATGTATCACGTAGAGCAGGCCTGCACAACATGCAGCCCGGGGGCCGCATGCGGCCCGTGTGGGCTCACTGTGCGGCCCGCGGGGGTTGAGTAGGTGGGCTCACTGTGCGGCCCGCAGGGGGGTGAGTAGGCAAACGGGCAGGCAGTGGCGGGGAGTGAGTCGGCGAGCCGGGGAGGGAGGCTGAGGAGGCGAGTGGCGAATCGGTGGCTGACCTGTTCTACTGATCTGGTCTGGCTCCCATCCCCTTTCCCAGCGCCAGCTCCAGGCACCAGCAAAACAAGCAGGTGCTTGGGGCGGCACATTTCTAGGGGCGGCATTCTGGCGCCGGCCATCATAGGCGCCGAGTCCGGGGCATGGGGAAAAAGTGCCCCCGCCGCCCCAGCTTGCCTCCGCTCTGCCTGCTCCCCTGAGTGCGCCACCGCCACTCCGTTTCTCCTCTCTCCCTCCCAGGCTTGCCGCGTGCGAAACAGCTGTTTCATGCAGCAAGGCTGGGAGGGAGGACAAGCCGAGCGACAAGGCTCTCGGGGGAGGCGGCGGTGGTGGAGCGGAGGTGAGCTGGAGCGGGGAGTGGTTCCTCTACCCCCCCCATTACTTCCTGCCCCCCCACCCTAGCTCACCTCTGCTCTGCTTGCTCCCCTGAACGCGCTACCGCTCCGCTTCTCCCCCCTCCCTCCCAGGCTTGCCACGCGCAAAACCGCTATTTCGCGCAGCAAGGCTGGAGGGGAGGGAGGGAGGAGAAGCCGAGCGGCGGGCACTCGTGGGAGGCGACGGTGGTGGAGCGGAGGTGAGCTGGAGCGGGGAGCGGTTCCTCTACCCCCCCGTTACTTCCTGCGTCCCCCGACCCTAGCTCACCTCCGCTCCACCTGCTCCCCTGAACGCACCGCTGCTCCACTTCTCCGCCCTCCCTCGCCTGAGAGGGAGGGGGGAGAAGCAGAGTGGCAGCACACCCAGGGGAGCAGGCGGAGCGTAGGTGAGCTAGGGCGGGAGGTCATGGGGGGCCCGCAGGAAGCAATGGTGGGGGGGAAATGTGGCACACCGGGGGAGGAGGCAGGGCTGGGGATTTGGGGAAGGGGTTCAGAAGGGGTGGAGTTGGGGCGGGGCCGGGGGCAGAGGGGCACAAAAAAAGGGGGGGGTTGCCAAAAAATTTTTTGCTTAGAGCGGCAAAAATCCTAGAGCCGGCCCTGCCCTCTCCAAGTGTTGCAGCTGTCTGGAGGTGCCTGCCTTCCACGCCTTCCTCATTCACACCTCATTCATTCAACAGGGCAATTGATTACAAAGTGGGGGGGAAGATCTTATTCTACTTCTAGCAAAAATCAGAGGGGTAGCCATGTTAGTCTGAATCTGTAAAAAGCAACAGAGGGTCCTGTGGCACCTTTAAGACTAACAGAAGTATTGGGAGCATAAGCTTTCATGGGTAAGAACCTCACTTTAGAATACTTCTTGCATCTGAAGAAGTGAGGTTCTTACCCACGAAAGCTTATGCTCCCAATACTTCTGTTAGTCTTAAAGGTGCCACAGGACCCTCTGTTGCTTTCTAGCAAAAAGACATTTTTCTTTTACCTTAATTATACTACCTTAGGGGCCCGCTATAACAAATTACCGAGGTTCAATACTGCTGTTTCGGTGGGGTGGCGCTGGGGAAGAAGGGTTTGTTTCCATGGGGCAGGTGGCGTGGGGGGTGGGGGGGAAGGGTGTTTCGGCAGCGCTGGGGGGCATTGTTTCCGTGGGGCGGGTGGCGCAGTGGGGGGGGTGTTGTGTTTTGAGGGGGGCTGGGTGGCGCTGGGGTGGGGTTGGCAGCTCTCGGGGAGGTTTCGGCCCTCAGCTGTTTTCTTTGGAGTAATATGGCCCTCGCCACTTTACGAGTTGTGCAGGCCTGACGTAGAGAGAGGCCTGCAGTCCTGTAGTCTGTCACCCAGCTTTAGACCTCCTATTTCTGTGCCGGGCAATCCCTTTGTGGTGCTGATTTGTGTAACTAGAGGGTTAGTGGTTGGCAGGAGCTTAGCTGGGGAAGGGGCCGTGTGACTGTGTGGCTCTGGAGTTACAGTTCATCCCTAGAGACGTGGGGTCAGGTCCTGTCTCGGTTCCTAGTGGAACAAGGTGGCTGGTGGAGCCCATTAGACTGCACCTCACAGAGCCCATATAAAGCATAGTAGGTTTTGGAGACTCTGTTCATTCGAGGCCCAGGCCTAGACTAGGATGTGCGGAAACTGGACAGGACTGAGGAGCTGAGGGCTGGGATAGCAGGGAAACGGTGGATGGGGACTGAGGGATGCCAACAGAACTGGGGCTGGGGGAGGAAGCCCAGGGCTGGGATAGCTGGGGGCTGCAGGCAGTGGTGGTGTTTATCCCATGGGAACCCCCTGCACAGCTCAGTTCTGGGGCCCCTACCAGTGACCTGGCATGTATGGTGTGTGCGAGGTCACGCTGTGCAGAGGACACAATTCAGGACGCTGGGCAGCACTGAGCAAGACGGAGAAGCTGATGCCTGGTAGACAAGCTCTGGCTTTCAGAGGGCCCCTCACTGCCTCGGGGTTCCCTGGAATTGTACGGCTTGCAGGAACGCAACACCACCACTAACTGTACATTGAAATTGAGGGTCACCACAGAGCTGTGGGACTGGAGAGTCCAGGGCTGAGATAGCAGGGGGATGCAGGTCAGGATTGAGTGGCACCAGCAGAGCTGTGTGTGGGAGCCCAGGGCTGGTTAGCAGGGGGCTACAGGTCAGCATTGCTGTGTGTGGGAGCCCAGGGCAAGGATAGCAGGGAGCTGTGTGTGGGCACTGGGGGACCAGCAGAGCAAGTCAGAATTGAGATATATACATAGAATTGTTGGGAGGAAGTTTGCCCAGCCCCTGGTTAAATCCTGCTAGTCCATAGGCACTAAATTCACGCTCTGTCATTAAGGATGATATTGAAATGTGAGCTGCAAACTCTGCAGTGTTTGAATGTTTCCACGGGAGGTGGGAGATAATCATGAAGGTCCATACTTTTGAGTGTGGTGATTTTCATAGCATGTTAGAAGGTAAAAGCAGAGACACAAGTTTACTAGGGATTATCCAAGTACCTGATTCCAGTTCCTTGATCTTCTTTTCCTTAGATGCTAAAATGGGAAAGAGAAAAGAGTTAGACACAGAGACAGGAGCTGTGTGATGCTGTGTGACCCATAACAACTGGGGTTAGTTACAGACAACCCAAAGTCACACTTTTAGCCCCAGGAGTCAGCAGCTTTGATAGGAGCGGGACTGGCGGTTAGTGATACGCACCAAGGCGCAGGAGCCCTGGGATTTGCAAAGCATCTAACCTCGATGGAAGAAGTGGGTCTGGATCCCAATACAGCTCTGACATTCTCAACCCTTCCGTCTAAGGGGAATTCCTTTTCTGTGTAACTAACAGCCCTTTGGGGCATCAAAGCTACACACTCCGGATATAACTAGGGGATGGACGTGCAGATGATTGGGGCTCACATCTGGGATCTGGCCTTGGCAACAAAGCATGGAAACGTGAGCCACGTTCTGGGGAGTGGCCCAGCAGAGCCTGCACTCCAGCAGTCATCTCTAGAAAATGGCTGGCCCCTCCTGCTGCATCAGAACAATGTGAATTGGCATTGGATTGACACAGGCCAGATGGCATCTGTCTGTCTAACCAGACATGAGAGCACATAACACTGTGTCTGCTGCAGAGAGCACACAGTGCTGCACTGGGACTGGGGGTAACCAACGAGACTCTGATTTCGGCTGAAACTGTTCACTCAGCCCTGCCCTGTGGTTTCGGTGCTTCTGGATCTGCTCAGCCGGTGTGTGACCTGGGAGCCTCTGCATGGGGGCTCTAATGTGGGAGGTGGATGAACTTACCAATTGTCCAACGCAGATTGGTGCACTCTGGAGAGAGAAGAAAAGGAAACCATTGCGGGTTCAATGTGGATCATTCTGAGCAGAGTGACATGGGGCCGTTCCAACCTTTGGGTACATCTACATTGCAGCTGGGAGGGTGATAGAAGTTTGGGCAGGCAGACATGTGCTGGCTCTGCTCGAGCCCATGTGCTGTAAGTAGCAGGGTAGCACATGCAGTAGCTTAGGTAACCGCTCAAGTACAAACTCTAAGGTTGGTGGTTGGAAGGAGCTTAGCTGGGGAAGGGCTCCGTGGGGCTGTGGGGCTCTGGAGTTACTGTCCACTCCTAGAGACTTGGGGTCACGTCCTTTCCCATCTCATAGTGTAACAATGTGGGTGATTGTGCTCATGATCAGAGTGCTCCTCACAGAGCCCAGATTAGGGTTGGAAGAGACATCAGGAGGTCATCTAATCCAAACCCCTGCTCAAAGTAGGTCTAACCCTAACCAAATCATCCCAGACAGGGCTTTGTCAAGCCGGGCCTTAAAATCCTCTAAGGATGGAGATTCCATCACCTCCCTAGGTAACCCATTCCAGTGATTCACCACCCTCCTAGTGAAATAGTGTTTCCTAATATCCAACCGAGACCTCCTTCAATGCAATTTGAGATCATTGCTTCTTGTTCTGTCATCTGCCACCACTGAGAACAGCCGAGCTCCATCCACTTTGGAACCACACATTCAGGTAGTTGAAGGCTGCTATCAAATCCCCTCCTCACTCTTCTCTTCTGCCGACTAAACAAGCCCATTTCCCTCAGCCTCTCCTCATAAGTCATGTGCCCCAGACCCTGATAATTTTTGTTGCCAGCCCTTGGAGTTTCTCCAATTTGTCCACATCCTTTCTGTAGTGGGAGGGCCCCAAAACTGGACGCAATACTAGAGATGTGGCCTCATGAGAGCCGAATAGAGGGGAGTAATCACTTCCCTCGATCTGCTGGCAATGCCCCTACTAATGCAGCCCAATATATTGTGAGCCTTCTTGGCAACAAGAGCACACTGCTGACTCATATCCAGCTTCTCATCCATTGTAATCCCCAGGTCCTTTTCTGCAGAACTGCTGCTTAGCCATATGCACTATAAAGAATTTAGTGCATCCATATGCACTAAATTCACTCTCTGTCATTAAGGATGATACTGAAATGTGAGCTGTAAACATTGCAGTGTTTGAATATTTCCGGGGCCGTGGAGATGATCGTGAAGGTGACTGAAGTCCATACTTTTGTGTGTGGTGATTTTCATATCTCGTTATAGCATGAAAGCAGAGACACACATTTACTAGGGATTATCCAAGTACCTGATTCTAGCTGCTTGTTCTTCTTCTCCTCAGACGCTGAAATGGGGAAGAGAGAAGAGTTAGACACAGAGACGCGCTGTGTGATGCTGTGTGCCCCATAATGACTGGGGTTATTTTCAGACACCCCACAGCCACACTCCCAGCCCCAGTGGAGGAACCAGCAGACTGATGGTTAGTGATACGCGCCAACACACAGGATCCTTGGGAGTTGCAAAGCATCTAACCTTGATGGAAGACGTGGGTCTGGATCCTGATACAGCTCTGACATTCTCAACCCTTCCGTCTAAGGGGAATTCTTTTTCTGTGTTACTAACAGACAACTGGAGCACCAAAGCTACATGCTCCATGTGTAATGTGCAGCTGATAGGAGCTCACATCTGGGATCTGGCTTTGACAACAAAGCATGGAAACATGAGCCATGTTCTGGGGACTGGCCCAGAAGAGCTGCTCTCTAGCAGTCATGTATAGAAAATGGCTGACCACTCCTGCTACATCAGAACAATGTGATTGGTATTGGATTGTCAAGGCCAGGTGACACCTGTCTGTGTATCCAGGCACAAGAGCAGATAACCCTGCAAGGAGCTGAGAAGGTACCTGGAGTGGAGCAGGGCTGGGGGAATGTCAAGGGTAGCTGGGGAGCTCCGGCCTGGAAACCCACCAGGCTGCGGTCTAGCCTAAGGCCTACTGGGTAGAGGGGTTGCAGGGGGCAGCCCACGGGTAGGCAGAGGCAGCAGGTCCAAACCCCCTTGCCTGTGACGAGTGGCTGATACATGGCAGTCTTCCCAGGGAGTGGGGCTAAGCGATAACTGGCAGTAGCCAAGACTGAGGCGAGGTGGGGATAGTGGGTGGGGTGTTCCCCTGGGTGGGGAGACCCCGAGACTGTGGGTTTACGGCCAGGGGGCAGAACCCAGAGTAAAGGGGCACAGGGGTCCAGGAGGGACTCGGGCCCAACGGCAAGTGGGACACTGGCCTGCAGAGCGCGCTCTGGAGGCTGGAAAAGCTAATTCCCTGAGATACCAGCAGGAGGCGCCGCCGGGTGAGTCTGTGCACCGTTATGGGGCTCTAATGGGGAGGTGGATGAACTTACCAATTGTCTCACGCAGCTCCTGGCGCTCTGGGGAGAGAAGAAAAGGAGATCATCATGGGTTCAGTGTGGGGCGTTCCGAGCACAGTCACATGGGGCTCTTCCAAACTTGGGTACATCTCCACTGCAGCTTGGAGGGTGCTTCCCAGTTCGGGCTGGCAGAGACATGTTAGTTCTGCTTAAGCCAGTGTGCTAAAGTAGCAGAGTGGCACATGCAGTATCTTGGGCTGGCAGCTCAACTACAAACCTGTTCAGAACTGCAGGGTGTGTAGTAGGGCAGCTATCCTGAGCCGGTGCCCCTGATACTCCCAGCTACACGGCTATTGTTGGCATTGTCTGATGGGGCTGCAAACAGCAGCTTGTGGCTCACTGGAGACTTCCAGGAAGAAAAATCCCCAACTGCTGGAGATGGGACACTAGATGGTTCGTGCTCTCAGTTACTACAGAGGATTCTTTCCCAGGTGTCTGGCTGGTGGTTCTTGCCTATATGCTCGGGGTCTAACTGATCACCATATTTGGGGTCAGGAAGGAATTTTCTTCCTGGTCAGATTGACTGAGACTCTGGTTTTTTTTTTCACCTTCCTCTGCAGCGTGGGACACGGGTCACTTACCAGTTTAAACTAGTGCAAATGGTGAATTCTCTGTAACTTGAAATCTTTAAATCATGATCTGAGAACTTCAGTAATTCAGCCAGAGGTTAGGGATCTGTTACAGGATTGGGTGGGTGAGGTTCAGTGACCTGCGATGTGTAGGTCAGACTAGATGCTCATGATGGTCCAATCTGACCTTCAAGTCTATGATTCTATGAGTCTATGAACAGCAGGGCACTTGAGTGTGGAATACTCGTCTACAGGACTCGCAGGAGCCAGTGTCTTCCAGCCCCACACCCAGTGACTTGTCAACAGTCCCCAGAATGTGAAGCTCAGCTCTGACAGAGGATTCCAGTCCTGGGATCTGATTGGTGGAACTCCGGGAGTCCTGATTGGTTCCCTGCTTCTATTTCAACCAAGCACAGGACCAGGAAGTCGCCTGTGCCACTGGGTTCCCCCTGCTTAGTGCTGCCTCCCCTGTGCTAGCTGCTCCTGCTGCCTGACTCTGATCTCCCGGTAACATGACCTGCTGCCTCCTGACTTTCCGGCTGCCCTTCTGCACTATCTCAGTCTCTGTTCTTCTGGTAGCCTGGCGTGGCCTGGCTCCTGGCTTCCGACCTCTGTTCTGACCACTAGGCCTGACCACCCATGTCCCAGTTGTGACCGTCTGCACAGACCACATAGGCTACAGAAGTGGGTCTGGTGCTGGGAGAATGGATCCAGCTACCCAACTTCTGCCCTCTGGAGTACCAGACATGCTAGAGTGGGCTGCCTGCCTTCAGGCAGACACCAAGCCTTGCAAGCTCGGGCTACCCACCTGACCTTGCAGAACCAGCAAGTGCAGAACCGGGAGTGAGTAAGACAGCTGTGAATGGAAAATGCCACTCTCCAGCCATGGCCCATGGAGCCCTGTTCTCTGATACATTTGCCTGAATGGTTAGATGGTAACTGCCAGCAATTCCGGGGGTTTATAACCAATGTCACCTTCAGTTCATGATGCGTCCTCAGTCCTACTCTACTGATTGTGCAAAGATGGTTATCAGCCTGGTATCAGGGGAAGCCCAAGACTGGGCCTCCCCTTTCTGGAGGGCAACATCCTGGTGCTATCAAACTGGGAAGTCTTCCTCTGAGCCACGTCACTTCTATTGGATGATCTGCACCAAGGTTGAACTGCTCAGGCTGTCCTAGGAAAGATCCCACAGGGGCAGGGCACCACAATCTTCTCTGCAGCTCCCTGCTGCAGATTTCCATCACCTCCCTGCTGATACAGGTTGGTATGAGGTATTCACTGATCATACCCTATTTTCTCAAGATTTGATTTCATCATCACATATTGTCCCAGAACCCAAAACAGCAAGGCCGAAGCCCTGTGCCGTAACATTCTCAGCACAGCTCCTCACCAGGATACACTCGCATTGATACGCTCTACCTCTGCCTCAGGAATTCCACCTGATGAACAAATCATTGTCAACAAACAACAGCACAACTCCCAGAAAGGGATCAGGAACAGGAGAGGAACATTTTGGTGTTCTTCCAGGTCCAGCAACCGTTGTGGTCTGCCCTGATTTTTTCTAGTGGAACACTTGGGGAACTGTAAGACCTAATGGTTAATATCCCGTCTCTTTTGGTGGCCCCGGATGCGCCCCATAATACAGTCATTCATTGCCTCCTGTGATATTTGTACCTATGCCAAGATGACACACACCCAGAGGTCTCCTCCATCCCTTGGACATCCTATCTCAACCTTGGACAGCTATTGTGTGAATTTTCTTGTAGAATTACCTGAGTCCAACAAATTCACAGTAATACGGACAGTAGCGGAACCCTTTCCTAAAATGGCCCCATTTGTGTCCTGAACGGGCATATCCTCCACTGAAGGGATGATCCAACTATATATAAACTGCAGTCTGCCTCCATGGCTTTCCAGAACCCATCATCTCTGATCAGTGGCCTCAGTTCATGGCCTGGTTCTGGTGCCCTTTGCCTGATGAGGGTCCACACGTGTCTTCTCTCCGCATACTCTCCAACATCCAGTGGCCAAAAAAAAAGGAACAACCAGATCCTCGAACAGTAGCTGTGATGTTACATCAGCCACCACCAGGGTGACTGGTCCTCGCTTCTCCCTTCTGCAGAGTTTGCATATAACAACATAGACCATTCATCCATGGATCAAAGACCATTTTCCACCAACTAAGGGTACCACTCCTGATTCCACCTGCAATTACCTATGTCTTCTCGTATTCCAGCCTCCTCAGTCCCTAGTACAGTGGATTTATCAGGCCCATGAGGCATGAATAGGCAAGTGAAGACTAAAAACAGTATGCAGACCATCATCACAGCAAGGCCTCACCTACTCAGTGGGACAAAATGTATGGCTCCCCATGGAGCATCTCCATATAGACAGATCCACTCACAAGTTGGCCTTTCAGTTCCTTGGCCCCTTTAGGATCCAGCATTAGGTTAATTCAGTCATTTTTGAATATCAACTACCCCACTCCAGGAGTTTCATCCAGTGTTTCATGTCTCACTTTTGAAACCCTACCTAGAAAACCCTTGATTACCTGTTCTGTTCATTCCCTCTGGGGCACCTGGCACTGGCCACTGTTGGAAGACAGGATACTGGGCTAGATGGACCTTTGGTCTGACCCAGTAGGGCCATTCTTATGTTGTTCTTTTGGCAGGCTTTGGAATCTTATCTGGGAGGCATACGGCCCCCATCACAACAAAGGGCTGGTGGAAAATATACCCACCCCTGCAGTAGTATAAGCATTGCATAATAATCACCCCCCAAAAAGCCTGGTCCAGTGTTGCCTAGAGAGCCTCACATGGCAAAGGACTGATGCCAGGGAGATGTCCTGGAACCTGGTCCACAGGCTGTTAGGGGCCAGTAACCCCAGCCCACACCACACTGACTAGCTGACAGTTACCAGACCTACAATCTCACCTTTGACAGAAGACTCCCTTTCTGTTATCTGATTGGTGGAATGCTGTGTGTTCTCTTTGGTTCTTTGCTTGTATTTAAATGAAACACAGGCCCAGGAAATTGTCAATGAAACTGGGTTTTTCCCTGCTCATGACTGTTTCCCTTGTGTTACCTGCTCCTTCTCCCTGATCTTCTGGTAATCTGACCCTGCTGCCTCCTCACACCTGACACCTGCTCTAACACTAGGCCTGACCGCCCATATCCAGGTCATGATACTCAAGCAGAGCTAGCGTGTGTCTGGATCCCCGAACTCGGAAGCTCGCTCCCTGCTGCAGTGTAGATGTACCCAATGAGCCAAGAGTCTCAGAACTCACAGCACGTGTCAGACTAAATAGTTGTAAACAAACTAAATAGTTGTAAACAAAAAGTTCCATATCAGCTGCTAAACAGAGTGTACAAATTCCCCCTCCTCCCCCCCCCCCGGAGGGGGGGCAGCATCCCACACTGATGGCACTGCCGGGAATAAGGGGAGGGAGCATCACACCAGAACATGTATCCCGTAGAGAGAGGTCTGCACTGCTGCAGCCTGTCACCCGGCCTCAGACCTCCCATTTCTGTGCCGTGCAGTCCCTTTGTGGTGCTGATCTGCAAAAGTGTGTAACTCTAGGGTCTGAGTCCCTCCAGTCCATGTGCATTAAATTCATTCTCCATTGTTAAGGATGATACTGAAATCTGAACTGCAAACTCTGCAGTGTTTCTTACGTCCCAGAGCAGGGGGAGATGATCATGAAGGTGACTGAAGTCTCTACATTGTATAGGGGATTTTTCTATCTCGTTACAGTGTGAAAGCACAGACACATGTTTACTGGGGGTTAGCCAAGTACCTGATTCAAAGACCTTCCTCTCAGCATCTGAAATAGAGAGGAGAAAAGAGTTAGACACAGAGCCAGGTGCTGTGTGTCCCATAACCACCGGGGTTAGTAACAGACCCCCACAGCCTCACTCCCAGTCCCAGTGCAGGAGCCAGAAGCTTCAATAGGAGCTGGACTGTCGTTTAGTAAAACACACCAACATGCAGCAGACCTGGGATTTGCAAAGCATCTCACCTTGATGGAAGATGTGAGTGTGGATCCAACTACAGCTCTGACATTCGCAACCCTTTTGTCTCAAGAGAATTCCTTTTCTGTGTTACTGACAGTGCTTTGGAGCATCAAAGTTACGCACTCCAGGTGGATCTAGGGGATAGATATGCCCATGTTTGGGGCTCACATCTGGGATCTGGGCTTGGCAACAAAGCATGGAAACATGAACCATGTTCTGGGAAGGGCCCAGAAGAGCCTGAACTGCAGCAGTCATCTATAGAAAGCAGTTGCCCCTCTTCTCTCGCATCAGAACAATGTGATGGCATTGGATTGTCAAAGGCCAGGTAACACCTGTCTGTTTATCCAGACTTGAGAGCAGGTGACGCTGTGTCTGCTTCAGAGAGTTCATAGTGCACCGATGGGACTGAAATGACTAATGCAACTCAGATTTTGGCCCAAACTGTTCACTCAGCCCTGTCTTGAAGTGTTGGTGCTTCTGGATCCGCTCGGTGCCATGTGTGGCTGGGAGCCTCTGCCCAGGGCTCTCTAAGGGAAGGTGGATGAACTTACCAAGCAACTGACGCAGCTCCTGGCGTTCTGGGGAGAGAAGAAAAGGAGACCATTGTGGGTTTAGTGAGGGTTGTTCCAAGAATAGTGACACGGGGCTGTTCCAAACGTTGGCTCTAACATCTTGCCAGAACAATGTGGGTGGTGGGGCCCATCAGAGTGTACCTCACAGAGCCCACCCAGAGCACAGTAGGGTTTTGAAATTCTGTTCATTCGACGGCCAGGCCTAGACTAGGAGAGAGGGATCAGGACAGGACTGAGGAACTGAGGGCTGGAATAGGAGGGAAGCTGAGGGATGCCAACGGAGCTGGAGCTGGGGGAGGAAGCCCAGTGCTGGGATAGCAGGGGGCTGCAGTCAGTAGCGGTGTTTGTCCCATGGGGACCCATTGCAAAGCTCAATTCCAGGACCCCTTCCACTGACTTTGCATGTATGGTGTGTATGAGGGTGGGGGGCGGTTACAGGACTTGACAGGATTGTGGAGCTCTGGTCTGGAATACAGGAAGGCAGTGGGTGGGATTGAGGGGCACTGGCAGTGCTGTGGGGAGGCCAGCACTGATATAGTCGGGATGCAGTGGGTGAACACTGAGGGGCACTGCCAGAGTTGTGTGTAAGTGGGGAGCCCAGCATTGGGATAGCAGCCGTTTTCAGGTCAGAACAGAGATATACCCACAAACCTGCATGGAAGAAGTTTGCCCAGCCCCTGGTTCAGGCTTGTCTACACAGCCCCATAGGTCGGCATTTGGGGATATAATTTGCATCATGCACCAAAGTGCTGCACTGTGACTACCCTCTAAACATCACCTAGTTGGTCCTCTTCAAAGATGACTATTGGAAACGTAAACTAGGAACCTTTTAGTTCACACCCAGAGCATCAAAACCGCGTTGTTACAGTGCAGCACATTAGTGTGTGTTGCTATTCACACTCCTGTAATCTGAACACTGGCAGTGTAGACATAGCCTGAGTCCTGCCATCCTATATGCATTAAATTCACTCTCTGTTGTTCAGGATGACACTGAAATCTGAGCTGCAAACCCTGCAGTGTTTGACTATTTCCAGGGCATGAAGGTGACTAAGGTCCACACAGCGCATGTGGTGATATTTCTATCTCATTATAGTATGAAAGCACAGACACACATTTACTAGGGGTTTAGCCAAGTACCTGTGTCCACAGTCTTCTTCTCAGTCTCTGAAATGGGGAAGAGAAAAGAGTCAGACCCAGAGACACACACTGGGTGGTGCTGTACACTCCCTAATGACTGGGGTTTATCACAGACATCCCACACCCGCACTCCCAGCCCCAGTGCAGGAGCCGGCAGGTTTTACAGGAGCAGGGCTGGCGGTTAGTGATATGCACCAACACTCATGAGACCTGCGGGGTCTCTCACTCCTTTGCCCCTTTCTACACACACTCTTGCACCTTTTTAATTAATTAGGTTTCAAAACACACCTTGAGTTAAACTGGTGCAGGGCTCTGTCTAGCACAGGCCTGGTAGAACCATGGGGTGGGGGTCAGTTACTCCACAGCGACCCCTGTGGCTAGTTACAGAACAGCACTGATTGCTAGGGGAGTCCCATCCAGCCCTCCCCAGCTGGAGGAATGTGGCCACGAGAGGGCATGACAGAGACGAGATGAAAGAGGAGGATCCTCAGAGCTCTTCCGGGTTGTGACTGCCGGGAGAACTCCAGTCACCGTGCTGGCATGTTGTATCCATTCTCTGCACCTTTCATCTGTATTTCCCTGCGTGTGTGTGCAGTGCCCAGCAGAATGAGTCAGCACCGTCACAATGCAAACCAATATTGTTACTAAATATTGAAAATTTCACTGTGGAATAAATCAGACGTGTGCACTTAATAAAATGTTGCTGCTGCGTCTATTGGCCCATATGAAAGAGGGAATGTCACAGATTTGTAGAGTTTCAGGCCAAGCAGAACCATTAGTTTATCCGCTCTGACCTGCTGTATATCCCAGGCCAGAGAATTTCACCCAGTTCCCCCTGCACTGAGCCCAATAACTCAGGTTTGACTACAGCAGCTTCCAGAAAGGTGCTCGGTCTGGATCTGATGCCATCAAGAGATTGAGAATTCACCACCGCCATTGTGAGCTTCCTCTAGTGGTTAATCACCCTCCCTGTGTCCTGTGCATTTGACAGTCACAGGGATGGAATCATCTCACAGAGTGTCATTGACCTAGCCATGTTGTTTCCTTTGGCCACCCAGCAATTGCCCAGGATTAGTGGGACAGAATATGACCCAGATTTGTCACTGCAAGCCTGTCTCCCTGCTGCAGCCATGTGCAGGAAATCTCACAAGCACGGACCCTTTGGATTTCTGTTGCAAAACACACATTTGTCAACCTGTTAACATCAGCATGTTTGAGAACGAGGGGGAGACGAGGAACCACTGGGCAGAGACCTCCTGGCTCCATCCCTTCATTTCATTGAGCCCATAGATAACACCAAGCAGTCACAGATCTCACACATCTCAACAGACAGAGCAAGGGCTAGAGCAGGAGACCTACCAAGAAGTGAAAGAGCCTCCTCTTTAGAGCGTTTCTTCTGAGAGGCCTTTCGCTTCGCTGTGAGACAGAGAATCAGACATTGCAGTGAGACAGGGAAGGAAGGGGGAACACTGAGCAATTTGCTAATACAGGTGGGGCCGGGGACCCCGGTGTGTTTGTTAGTTTGGTTTATTTCCTAAAACAAATAAACAATAAAATGCTCCCATTCCCCAGCCCAGTGCACTCCAGGGCCGGGCTCTAAACATGCAAATAACCAGGGTCGGCTCCAGGGTTTTTGCCGCCCCAAGCAGCGGGGAAAAAAAAAAGCCACAGTCGTGATCGGCGGCACTTCGGCAGCAGCTCCACCACGCCGCTTTCCTCTTCGGCGGCACTTCGGCAGCAGGTCCTTCCCTCCAAGAGGGACCAAGGGACCGGCCACCGAATTGCCACCAAAGAGTCTGAGGTACCGCCCCTTCCCCTTGGCCGCCCCAAGCACCTGCTTGCTGAGCTGGTGCTTGGAGCCGGCCCTGCAAATAACACATTCCCATTACCTGTGTATCCAAGATATGCACAAGCTCCAGCAGCAATGAGAACCAGAGTGAACATCACCCAGAATGCAACCAGCCAGGGAGAAACACGGGGGAAGATGTCACCTGGCAAACAGAGAGCGCAGAGTGTGAGGAGCAAGGTCCCATCCTGGAGCTGGAGAATGGGGTTTGCCACTTGGTTTGACAGCTGAGTCCTAGCTCAGGGATTCCAGAAATTCCCAGGACTGAAAGGAACATCCCCTTCATACTCTAATCACAGCCACAAATGGGAGCATTGGAACCAGAGATGCCAGCACAGCATCAGTTCCAAGACCGAGGACTCTGCTCTGCCAAAATCTCTCCCGCTGCTACAAGCCAACAGCCAGCAGCTGCATGCCCAGCCGTGCCCAGCCCTGCCTGTTCAGCAGAGAACAGTTGTTTTCCTAGCTGGCCCCAGTGTGTTATGAGTTCATGGATTCATAGATGTTAAGGCCTGAAGGAGCCATTATGACCATCTAGTCTGACCTGCTGTATAGCCCGGGCCAGAGACCCTCCCGCACTGATCCCTGCATCCAGCCCAGAACTTCTGTTCCAGACGGTGCTGATGTTATAGAAAGAGATGCCCAGATTGGGTTGAAGATTCCAAGTGATGGAGAATCCATCATGTCCCTAGGGCAGTTGTTTCAACAGTTAATTCCCCTCACTGTTAAAATCTGCACCTTATTTCTAGTCTGAATTTGTCTAGCTTCAACTTCCAGCCATCAGATCTTGTTCTTCCTTTGTCTGCTAGATTAGAGACCTATCGACTGTCAGAAATCTCCTCCCTGTGTAGGTACTTACAGACCGTGATCAAGTCACCTTTTTACCTTCCGTTGGATAAGCTCTATAACTTGAGCCACTACGTTTCTGACTGTGAGGCAGGTTTCCAGATCTCTAATTGTTCCTGTAGCTGTTTTCTTAGCACTTTCCAATTTGTCAACATCCTGTTTTAAAGTGTGGACACCAGAACTGGACACAGTACCCAGCAGTGGTCTGGCTAACACCACACACAGGTGTGATGTCACCTTCTTTCTCATGCTATATATTCTTATTTATACATAGAAGGGTTGCATTCACCATCTTAGCTCCGGCGTTGCTCTGGGAGCTCACGTTCAAGTCCTTTTCAGAGTCACTGCTTTCTTGGATAGTCTCCCATCCTGCAACTGTGGGCTTGGCTACACTTGCACTTTATACTGCAATAAAGCCTCCCAGAGCACTCTACCTTACTCCCCGTCCACACTGGCAAGGCACGGAGAGCGCTCTGACTCCCTGCCTGGAGTGGTCCTGGTACTCCAGCTCCCCGAGGTGGAGCTGTTGCGTATTGGCTGAGACGCTGCAGCTCCAGTGTAAACGAGAAGTAACGTTACTATGCAGTAATTGACCTCCAGAAACGCCCCATAATTCCCTTAACTGAAGTGGCCGCTCTTGTCTTTTTTGTGAACTCCGGACCCGGATGTGCCATTTCAAAGCTCTGTTTCAGAGAGCGGCTGCATATTTGGTCAAACAAACAGCTACAGTTTGCTTGTGTGTGAGTGAGAGAGAGGCAGGGGGCTCCCTTTGGAAGTGCAGACAGCTAATGTATGCTTAAGAGTGAGTGAAGGGGGGGGAGGTTGCCATTTCTGATAGCGGCTGCTTATCTGGTCTGAGAAAAAAACAAGCAGCTACTGTTCGCTTTGAGTGAGTGAGAGAGAGGCGGGGGGGAGGCGGGTCTAAACTACAAGACAACCTGCTGACACACTCTCAGCACTCCAAAAACCCACTCTCTCTCCCCTTCCCCCGCTTCCTGTCACACTCCACCCCCCACCATTTGAAAAGCACGTTGCAGCCACTTGAATGCTGGGATAGCTGCCCATAATTCATCGCTCCCAATGCACCTGCAAATGCTGCAAATGTGGCAATGCCAGTGCGCTTTCAGCTCTCCGCGTGGACAGACTGAGCGCTTTCCCTAGTGCGCTCTCCAAAGGCTGGTTTAACTTAAAGCAATCTACAGCTGCAAGTGTAGCCATGGCCTGTGAATTACATTTTTTGTTCATAGACATGTAAACTTGTGTGGCAGGTTGCTGCTGGAGGAGAAGCCCTTACTCGTCTCCTGCCACTCCAGCCCCAATCCGGGAAAATGGATTGGGGCTGGATGAAGGTAAATGACCACACCTGCCAGCCTCATTAGCAGGAGCTATAAGGCTGGAAGGAAGTGAGAGAAAGGGTGTGGGGGAGTAGGAGCCTCCTAGTCTGTTGCTGGCCAGGCCTGTGGTAGGCCAAGCAGGTGTAAAGCCTGTATATAGTGGGAAGCTGGTGGTGGGAAACTGATCACGAATAAAGAACACGGGTGTTGCACCAGACTGAAGTGTCCCTGATTCACAGAGGAGAGGGGCTAAGGGGCCAAATCTGAAGGGGTGCAGTGTGTACCCCGTTACACATAGGGTCTTGTCTGGGATCTCCAGCCACCACCAGAGTGTGGTGTGACAGGGTCAGGCCAGATGGCTACAGAAGAGTGGTAGAAGGCAAATATATTAGTCTCAGTTTAAGTAGATCCCTTTTCCCTGGGTAAGCTAACAGGGACAGTTCCAGAACAAGCAGAAACTTCCTAGAACCAGTTAAGGCAGGCAGGCTAATCAGGACACTTGGAGCCAATTAAGAAGAAGCTGCTAGAATCAATTAGGACAGACTGGCTAATCAGGACACCTGGTATAAAAAGGCTCTCACTCTAGTTAGTAAGGTGTGGGTGTAAGGAGCTGGAAGTGAGAGGATGTGCTGCTGGAGGACTGAGTAGAGGGGTATAAGCATTAACAGACACCAGGAGGAAGGTCCTGTGGTGAGAATAAGGAAGGTGTTTGGAGGAGGCCATGGGGAAGTAGCCCAGGGAATTGTAGCTGTTGTGCAGCTGTTCCAGGAGGCACTCTAGACAGCTGCAGTCCACAGGGCCCTGGGCTGGAACCTGGAGTAGAGGGTGGGCCCAGGTTCCCCCCAAACCTCCCAATAGACCTGGATGGTGGGTTCTACCAGAGGGGAAGTCTCTGGGCTGTTCCCCAACCCACATGGTGAATCTCTGAGTCAAGAAAATCTGCCAAGAAGTGCAGGACCCACCAAGACAGTGGAGGAACTTTGTCACAGTGGCTACCCGAAGATGGAGGGAACCGTGCAGTGGCTAGCCAAGCAACAAGAGGAGATGCAGAAAGCACTGCAGGCCTTTCAGCAATCCCACCAGGTGGAGAGGCAGGCCTTACTCGCCTGGCAGGGTGAGCAACAGAAGACCCTCCAGGACTTCTTCAGGAGCAGGCTGAGGTACAGCAGCAGCTCCTGCACAGTTTGGTGAGTCCCCAGGGAAGTGATGGCAGGAGCACGCCAGGCTTGGGCTTATGTAAAATGGGCCCTGCCAATGACCCTGACGCCTTCCTGTGTATGTTTGAGCGGGTGGCCGTGGTCGCCTGGTGGGACAAGGTGACCTGGGCCCTGTGACTGGACCCCTCTCTGGATGGCGAGACATGGGCTGCCTATATGGGGATAAATGATGAACAGGCCAAGGATTACAAT
Source organism: Trachemys scripta elegans (assembly GCF_013100865.1). NCBI lineage: Eukaryota > Metazoa > Chordata > Testudines > Emydidae > Trachemys > Trachemys scripta. The sequence goes on from NW_023260511.1 coordinate 3,701,263, forward strand.
GTGGTGAAGGTGGCCGTCCTAGACTGGATGGGGCTGTCGGTGGAAAAGTACCAGCAGAAGTTTCGGGAGGCCTGGTGGATAGGGGGTTTGCAGCCCTGAGCTTTTGCCCAGAAGCTCATGGACTGGGCCACTTGGTGGTTGAGGCCGGACACCCAAAGGGTGGGAGAGATTATGGACATGGTGATCCTTGACCAATTTGTGCAGGGTCTCCCGGAAAACATAGAATCATAGAATTATAGAAGATTAGGGTTGGAAGAGACATCAGGAGGTCATTTAGTCCAACCCCCTGCTCAAAGTAGGACTAACCCCAACTAAATCATTGCAGCCAGGGCTTTGTCAAGCCAGGCCTTAAAAACCTCTAAGGATAGAGATTCCACCAACTCCCTAGATAACCCATTCCAGTGCTTCACCACCCTCCTAGTGAAATACTTTTTTCCTAATATACAATCTAGACCTACCCCACTGCAACTTGAGATCATTACTCCTTGTTCTGCAGAAGAGAAGAATGAAGGGGGATTTGATAGCTGCTTTCAACTACCTGAAAGGGGATTCCAAAGAGGGTGGATCTAGACTGTTCTCAGTAGTAGCAGATGACAGAACAAGGAGTAATGGTCTCAAGTTGCAGTGGGGTAGGTTTAGGTTGGATATTAGGAAAAACTTTTTCACTAGGAGGGTGGTGAAGAACTGGAATGAGTTAGTAGGGAGGTGGTGGAATCTCAGTCCTTAGAAGTTTTTAAGGTCAGGCTTGACAAAGCCCTGGCTGGGATGATTTAGTTGGGGATTGGTCCTGCTTTGAGCAGGGGGTTGGACTAGATGACCTCCTGAGGTCCCTTCCAACCCTGATATTCTATGATTCTGTTATCTACCACCACTGAGAAAAGCCAAGCTTCATCCTCTTTGGAACCCCCCCGTCAGGTAGCTGAAGGCTGCTATCAAATCCTCCCTCACTCTTCTCTTCTGCAGACTAAATAAGGCCAGTTCCCTCATCCTCTCCTCATAAGTCATGTGCCCCAGCCCCCTAATAATTTCTGTTGCTCTTCACTGGACTCTCTCCAATTTGTCCACATCCTTTCTGTAGTGGGGGGCCCAAAACTGGATGCAATACTCCACGTGTGGCCTCACTGGTGCCAAATAGAGTTCCCTCAATCTGCTGGCAATGCTCCTACTAATGCAGCCCAATATACTGTTAGCCTTCTTGGCAACAAGGACACACTGTTGACTCATATCCAGCTTCTCGTCCACTGTAATCCCCAGGTTCTTTTTCTGCAGAACTACCACGTAGCCAGTCGGTCCCCAGACTGTAGTAGTGCATGGGATTCTTCCATCTTAAGTGCACGACTCTGCACTTGTCCTTGTTGAACCTCCTCAGATTTCTTTTAGCCCAATCCTCCAATTTGTCTAGGTCAATCTGGACCCTATCCCTACCCTCCAGCATATCTACCTCTCCCCACAGCTTAGTGTCATCCGCTGACTTCCTGAGGGTGCAATCCATCCCATCATCCACATAATTAATGAAGATGTTGAACAAAACTGGCCCCAGGACCAACCCTGGGGCACTCCGCTTGATACCGACTGCCAACTAGACATCGAGCCATTGATCAATACCCGTTGAGCCTGACAATCTAGCCAGCTTTCTGTCCATCTTATAGTCCCTTCATCCAATCCATACTTCTTTAACTTTCTGGCAAGAATACTGTGGAAGACCGTATCAAATGCTTTGCTAAAGTTAAGTTATATCACGTTCATCACTTTCCCCATATCCACAGAGCCGGTTATCTCATCAAAGAAGGCAATCGGGTTGGTCAGGCATGATTTGCCCTTGGTGAATCCATGTTGACTATTCCTGATCACCTTCCTCTCCTCCAAGTGCTTCAAAATTGATTCCTTGAGGACCTGCTCCATGGTTTTTCCAGGGACTGAGGTGAGGCTGTAGTTCCCCAGATTCTCCTTCTTCCCTTTTTTAAAGATAGGCACTATATTTGCCTTTTTCCTATTGTACGGGACCTCCACTGATCACCACGAGTTTTCAAAGATAATGGCCAATGGCTCTACAATCACATCAGCCAACTCCCTCAGCACCCTCAGATACATTAGATCCAGACCCATAGACTTGTGCATGTCCAACTTTTCTAAATGGTCCTTAACCTATTCTTTCACCAATGAGGGCTGCTCACCTCCTCCCCATACTGTGCTGCCCAGTGCAGCAGTCTGGGAGCTGACCTTGTCTGTGAAGACAGAGGCAAAAAAAGCATTGCATACTTCAGCTTTTTCCACATCATCTGTCAGTAGGTTGCCTCCCCCATTCAGTAAGGGTCCCACACTTCCCCTGATCTTCTTTGTGTTACTAACATACCTGTAGAAACCCTTCTTGTTACCCTTCACATCCCTTGCTAGCTGCAATTCCAGTTGTGCTTTGGCCTTCCTGATTACACCCCTGCATGCTAGAGCAATATTTTTATATTCCTCCCTAGTCATCGTCCAAGTTTCCACTTCTTATAAGCTTCCTTTTTGTGTTTAAGTTGACCCAAGATTTCTCTGTTAAGCGAAGCTGGTCACTTCCATATTCGCTATTCTTTCTGCACATCGTGATGGTTTGTTCCTGTGCCCTCAATAAGGATTCTTTAAAACACAGCCAGCTCTCCTGGACTCCTTTCCCCCTCATGTTATCTTCCCAGGGGATCCTGCCCATCAGTTCCCTGAGGGAGTCAAAGTCTGCTTTTTTGAAGTTGAGGGTCCATATTTGCTGCTCTCCTTTCTTCCTTTTGTCAGGATCCTGAATTTGACCATCTCATGGTCACTGCTGCTCAGATTCTCACCCACTTCTACTTCCCCTACCAATTCTTCCCTGTTTGTGAGCAGCAGGTCAAGAGGAGCACACCCCTAGTTGGTTGCTCCAGTACTTGCACCAGGAAGTTGTCCCCAACACTCTCCAAAAACTTCCTGGATTGTCTGTACACTGTCATGTTGCTTTCCCAGCAGCTATCAGGGTTATTGAAGTCCCCCATGAGAACCAGGGCTTGTGATCTGGAAACTTCAATTAATTGTCCGAAGAAAGCCATGTCTACCTCATTCTCCTGGTCTCATGGTCTACAGCAGTTGCCCACCACGAAATCTCCCTTGTTGCTCTCGGCTTTTAACTTAAACAAAAGACTCTCAACAGTCTTTTCTCCAGTTTCATACTGGAGCTCTGAGCAATCATACTGCTCTCTTACATACTGTGCAACTCCTCCACGTTTTCTCCCCCATTTCTCCTTCCTGATCAATTTATACAGTTTAACATACAAGTTTGGGACCGACGGCACCAGCCAAACATGTTGGAGGCTGCTGTTAAACTGACAGAGGAATGCGCGGAGGTGGATTTTTCCATGAAAAGAGGGTCAGATAGACCTGGACGGGGGGGAAGAAACATCGAGAACCTCCCCATGGGAGAAGCCCAGAGAAAAGGAAGTAAGAGACCAAGGGAGCCCCTTGTTGCCCGGGACAGCTGGTGTGCTGGTGATGTGGGCGGCTGGGCACAAATGCCGGGGCTGCCCGGAAATGGAGTGTAGACCTGCTGAGTTTTGCGGTTGGATGAATGGCGGAAGAAGGAAGAAGCGGCGAGGACTGGCCACCATCCCCGTGCGGTGGGGAGGAAGCCCCCGAGGGGCTTGGTGGACACGGCCTCGGCCTGGTCCCTCATTCAGAGAGGGCTGGTAAATCCACAGTAGTTTATCCCCGGGGCAAAAATGATGCTAGAGTGCATCCACGCAGATTGGAGGCCCTGCCCCAGGGCCCAGGTGCCCCTGGAGGTAGGGGGCAGGTTCTCCTGGCAACGGGTTGGGATGGTAGAGGGGTTACCATACCCTGTGGTACTGGGGACAGATTGGGGCCCCTTCCCAAAGGGGAAAGGAAGCCATGGGTGGGGACCTGCCGGCAGGAAGAAGGAGGAGAACCCATTGAAAGGTGGGGAAACTCCTACGCCCCTCAGCCCCAGTGAAGGGGAAGACCCATCTCCCCAGAGGACAGGAGAACCAAATCCTAGAGAACAAAGCCAAAATAAAGACGGGGAGAAATAAGGGGCGAGGGGCCAAAGGAGTGCCCTAGTATAGGACAGCCAGGGAAGGAGGCTCGAGGACTAGAAGGGGAAGCTGCCAGGGAATGCCTGAAGGTAGAACCTCCAGGCAGAGAAAGCCAGACTCCCCTGGGCCGTGTAACTGAACCTGACGCCCCGGGCAGCCAGGGCGATGTCCAGACCCACCCGGCTCTCCTGCTGGACAGAAAGGGGGAGCAGCTGGGATGATAACCGCAAGGCTGTGACTGGTGTGAAGATCTCTGGCTAACAGCAGACCTGTGGGGCAGTCTGCCCCCTACCCAGTGTGCCTTCTGTGGGTGGGGGATAGACAAACCCTGCGAGGAGGACCCCGGGGATCACCCAGTGGGAAGTGGTGGGCTCCCCCAGACTAACCTCCCAGGCCGAGGGAGAAGGGGCCGGATCAGGCCCCATCTGGCTGTTGCTTAAGTGGTGAGGTCTGTGGCAGCGCGCTGCTGGAGAAGCCCATAATCAGCTCCTGCCACTCCAGCCCCAATTGCGGAGAATGGACTGGGGCTGGGTGAATGGTCCTATGTTTGCCTGGTAACTGACCACACCTGCCAGCCTCATTAGCAGGAGCTATAACGCTGGAAGGAAGTGAGAGAAGGCTGGGGACAGAGACTAAGAGTGGGAGGTCAGGCTCAGAGGGAGCAGGAGCCTCCTAGTCTGTTGCTGGCTAGGCCTGTGATGGGCCAAGCAGTTGTAAAGCCTGTATATAGTTGGAAACTGATCACGAATAAAGAACACAGAAGTTGCACCAGACTGAAGTGTCCCAGATTCATGGAGGAGAGGAGCCAAGGGGCCAAATCTGGACGGGCACAGTGTGTACCCCGTTACACCTGGCATTTGGCCATGTTGAAATGCATGTGTGACAAAGTGGGAATTTTTGTAATATTTTTTATGAAGCCTATGTGTGCCTCGGTTTCCCCTACATGCTTTATTGGTACCTAGTGGGGAGAAACACCACTGATATCAGACTGATCTGAGAAGACAACGGCAAATCCAAGTCACTGGGACTTCGATGCCTAGTAACCAATGACCATGGCTGGCCCACCTCTTGGCAGGAAGCCAAGCAGTATTAGCCCCGCTGGGGAACAAAGAACTGGGGTGTGTGAGGTGGAAGCTAAGTATGGGCTGCAGGAAACAGCTGGGGCACACCTGAACTGGGACAGAGGGGTCAGAAGGACAGGGCACTGAGCTCTGTGCTGCCCAGGATGGACTATGCTGTAACTTTCTTTTCTCTGTGCTAGCCAAGAACGTCCTGTGCTGTGTGACAGTTGACTAATAAACTCTTCTGTTTTACAGCACTGGCTGCGTCACTACAACTGCTGACAGAGGAGATGCTTTGATGCCCAAGATTGTACCAGTCTTCTTTAGGGGTCTGTCTCAGTGGGACTCGCTGAACAGAGCTCTCAGTGGGAAGCAGGGGTACTGAAGGCCCAGGGGTTCAATCTAAGGAGGTGGTGAAGCCAGGTGGTTTTCCCTGGGGGAAAAGTAGGACCCCTAGAGGGTCTGTCACAATGAAAGGTCCTCTCAGAGACTATTCTAAAGCTGGGGCTATGGCACCGGTGCTGTGGATCTGTGACAGCATGTTGTTAGGGTGAATCCCCCCTTACCAAGCAATCCACCTCAGTCTGTAGTACCAACCTGTCACCATCATTATTTACCTGTCCACCAATGTTTGGGTCACCTGCAATGATTTTATATTGAATAGCATTGGCCCAGAATAGGTCCCTGTGGGACACTGCTAGAAAAATCCCTATTAGAGGATGATTTCCCACTACAGTTACTTTGAAAGCTATCAGTCAGCTACTTTTTAATCTATTTAATATGGGCTACATTGATTTTTATATTATTTTATCAGAATTTCATGCAGCACTAAGTCAAATCCCTTTCAGAGTCTGACATCTGGTCTACACTATAGAGTTAGGTTGTCTTAAATAGGTCACAGAGGACGTGAAACTAACCCCAGTGAAGACACCACTAGGTCGACGGAAGAATTCTTCCGTCATTCTAGCTACCATCTCCCAGAGAGGTGGATTTACTACAACCATGGAAGAACCCTTTCTGTTGCTGTAGCAAGTGTTTAAACCACAGTGTTGCTGCTGTAGCGTTTCTAGTGTAGACACACCCTGAATCTCTTAGGTCAGCCCAGTTACCTTTATCAACTTGATGTGTCATCTCCTCAGCCCAATTCACAAGACTCAGCCCAGCTCCTGGCTGGCAGTTTGTCCAGATCACAGAAATCTCCATCCATAAGAAGGACATTTCCTGTCTCATTACCAGAAACAGGTCCTAGCCGAATGCAATTCCCAAGTGACCAAGCCCTCCCCCACTCCCATGGTGACCCCTTCTGCATGGGGGGACTTACGTGAGAGGTGAATGGCCGATTGTCGCTCGGTCTCCAGCAGGCCATTCCGCACTATGCAGCTGATGTCTCCATTGTCTTCTCCTTCTGTGACAGTGACGTGACTCACAATACTATATAGGTTCTCCCTGTCCTGAGTCACATTGGTCACAATCTCCATTGACAGATTCTTCCAGTTCTTTCCAACCCACTGGAGTTCGGGTTTGGGGAACCAGCCTGTGGATCTACAGGCCAACCCGATCCCCTGGCCCCGGTGGCCCAGCACCTCAATGAACACTGGAGTCACAGCTGCAAGGAGAGACAAGGACTGTGTGTATCAGGAAATCATGAGTTTGGTAGCACCATGTGATTCCCCAGATACCACTGGATATAGGGGGCTGTGACTGGAAAGCTCCATTCCCTTATGTGCAAAGTCTCCCTGGGATCCCTCATCTTGATGACTGGAGAAATTAAATAATGCCATCTTGCATTTCCATAGAGCACTGAGCCCTGAAGTCTCACTGAGGAATGTGCAGGTTTAAACTGCTACAGAGAGATTGTTGCACCTGCTGCTGAAATTAAGCCACTTCTGGGGTGGAGCCTAGCAGCTGTCAGGATCACTGCACTTCCGTACAGAGCAGCAGGTAAAGGATAGGGTCCCACCTACCTCTCTGCTCCCACTCCGCCTGTATCCTCTGGTGTCCTTCTCCCGCACTGCTAATGGTGCCCCAGGCCATGCTACCCCTTATGCTTGGTTTTCCCTCTCCCTGTTCTGCACACAACCACCCTCCCCTCATTTAAATCTCTCCCTAAAAGCACACGTCTCCTTCGGAGCCTGTGCACTAGGAGCCACCAAAGATGGGAGATGATTTAAAACAACCTCAATGATCTGCATTATCACAGGAGGGACCCTCACCTGGGGCTTGATGTTTCTGAACTGTATTGCCTGGGGCTAGGTTACTTAGGCCTTGGCTACACTTACCCGCTAGTTCGACAGCTGGAAATCGAACTTCTGGGTTCGACTTATCGCGTCTAGTCTGGACGCGATAAGTCGAACCCGGAAGTGCTCGCCGTCGACTGCGGTACTCCAGCTCGCCGAGAGGAGTACCGCGGAGTCGACGGGGGAGCCTGCCTGCCGCGTGTGGACCAAGGTAAGTTCGAACTAATTCGAACTAAGGTACTTCGAACTTCAGCTACGTTATTCACGTAGCTGAAGTTGCGTACCTTAGTTCGAATTAGGGGGGTAGTGTAGACCTGGCCTTAGTGAGCTAAATTGACATAGACCGTCCTTTCTACTGCCCTTGTGCAGCACTAGACACGGGCTCAGTGCCCAGGGAATAAAAAACAATATCCTAGCCCTTGGAAACTGCAAAGGGAGTTTTAAGGGAGGCCAAATGTACTTATGACCTCACCTGGGATCTTGGCAGAACATGGGGGTAAAGGTCCCACTCCCTCATACAGCGCCACAATAAGCATGAGAGCTGAGGACTGTAGCTTTTCATCTCATTGAAAAGAGATTGTTTAATGCAGCACTGAGCCTGCTAGCACCCCAGTGGGGTCAGTGCTGAGTGCGAGGAGAGAGCGGCCCCTACTGAGTCCTGCACATCACTCCCTGCAGCACAGGACCCTGCTGCCATGCTGGGCTCAGTATTGGGGCACTCACATGGGTACAGGAGGCTCTGGCTGTCCAGACACAGCGCCTCCCTGTAGTGGAGGGAGAGCCTGGAGATCTGGACCTGGTGCAAGATCTGAGGCCGGAACCAGAGGATGTAAACCAAAGTCAGGCCATGTATTAAGGCAGATGCTTCCAAGTTCACTGTCCGGTACTTGAACTTAGCAAATTTCCTGTTAGATGTGCCAAAACATAGGCACTCCCAAGAAGTACTAGACATGAGATATTTATGTAAATATTTTCCAGAAGGCTGGTACAGATACACCCCAATCTAGCACAAGATAAAATGAATTGACAGAACAATGAATAGGGATGTTCTGTCTGAAATATCAGGAATAAGGGGAGGTAACAAAGAGATGTAATGAAATATGTAAGGTGGTATGTAAGTTGTTTATCCCAGTTTGTTTCAGTCTATAAATGTGGGGGAATCTCACCTTAACCCTTTGTGTGGCCGAGGGACAGCAGGGACTCCCACTGCTGACTGAGCCACTCCTGGCCACTGGACACTCATGTGTTAATGTACCTGTAACCACGGAGCCAGGGCACTAGGACTGTGCCTTGAGGGCAATAAATCTGGCCGAGTGCCAATGTTACCGAACCATTCTGGTGGTTGTTCTTTATGAGTAACATCAAGATCTGCTGAATTAGCAGGCTGCACTATCTGCTGGTACTGATAACTCTGGAGCTCCAAGAAGGAAACACTGAGCTGCTGGAACAGCTCCAGTAGCCTGGACATCGTTACCAAGGCAACAACATTCCATCCTTGTACATCCCTTAGTGCTGAATCTCACCTGCAACCTGTAGTTCAGTGGTGGTTTCCAGGCTCCAATCTGGGTTCCTCACAAAGCAATGGTACTTCCCAGCATCTGCCGCTTGGAGCCGTTTCAGCTTCAGTGAGACGTTCCCGCTGCTGAACTCCTGCCGGAACAGCTCTGTCCGGGTCCGGTAACCCTCCCCCGGCAGGTCCTGGGTACCCTCATCCATGTACTCATGAACCAGGATAAATCCTGGTCCAATTTTCCTCCACTGCACGTTCATGCTGGGCAGCCCAGCTGGAGGTGAGAGCTGGCAGAGTAACACCACATCCTGACCAATTATCCCCACCACAGGGCGCGGGGAGCCAGCCAGGGAAAATTCCTCTGGAACAGAAAACCCCAGGAGCAGAGTGAGTGACAAGAAAAAAGAGGGGCATCTCTGAGCCAGGGCCTAGCCCTACAGACACAGTGAGTGAAAGAAGAGGGGGCATTGCTGAGCTAATCAAAATTTCCTCAGTCATGCATAGCTCGTAGCAGAAGGTTCCCGAGGCTAAGTCATGTGTAGCTCAACTGAGTTACTCAGTCTGGATGCAGGGCAGTGCAGTCATACCACCAATCCTGTCCTACAATCCCCCGGAAACTCTACCAAAGGTGCCTGTCTTGCAACCTACCTATACTCTGTTGGCAAGGGGTGGCCCCATCTGGAAGCCACTTGCCAGTTCATAGCATCCTGCACAGCCCCATGGCACCCAGTTACGAGTTCTTTCCACTGCAGACAACTTCTTTGATGAACCACTTTCAGATCCATGAAGACCCACAATACCCAAAACAGAGACTGACTCAGATAGGGATTCATCATTTTGGTGGTCGGTGTCTGGGGGAAAGTAAGCATCTGAGGATGATTTATGTCTGCATAATAGCTTTGTCTGAAGGGTCTCCAGGCTCGTCCATCCCACCATGGGGCATGTAGAGCAATTACTACTGAGCTGTAACACCTGACTTTCACTGTGTGGCTACTGGTTGGGAGGCATAAGGGGCAGATTTTCAAAGCCACCAAGGAGATTTTGATGACCTTCCATTCATCCTAAGGGGAACTGGGCACCCCCATCCCTCAGGTAGCTGTAAAGATTGCAGGCCATGAGAATCCAGGTTCCCAGTGGGGAAGATCTAGCAGCATGTTGCCTTTGAGTCCCGTGGCATGACAGGAAGGGATCAGTGTTGGGGGCTCTGGAGACCTCTGTCAAGGGCAGCAGGAGCTGGGCAACTTGCTTCAAGATCCAACAATTGTGCCACCCAGAGCTAGGATGTGCCCCAGTCATCCTAACGTCATCTCCACCCCACAGTCTCCTGGGCCTGGACCCTTTTATTCTGCAGGACTGAGGAGGCACTGGGGGAGTGTCATTGGCCTCTGATGCCCCTACCCAAGCCCACAAGGGGGCGGCGTACATGGGGGAGAGGGAGGGAAATAATTGGAATTCAAACGTTGTTACCAGAGAGAGAATACGGAGCCAGGAGGAGGATCCCCAGGCTGCACACACAGAGCCGCCACTGCGTCGCCATGGGAACATTCTGGGCAGGGACCTGTAAGGAGAGAGTAGGGATGGTTAACACCTTCCCATCCATCATCTGACCTGACCCACTCTGCTCCCAGGCAGAGCAGCTCCCTAGGGACAAGAGAGGATTTCACTCCATCCAGTCTGCTCTGCCGCCTGCCCAGGCCTGGCACTAGGAATTTCTATCACTGGGAAGTGCTGTGTATCCACCCCCATTTCCTCCCCTTGTCATTTCTCTGACCATCCATTGGTGCAGGTGCCCCCCGATACTAGTGCATGGTGAGCCTGCAGCAGAGCAGGGCTGTGACATTGCACTCCATATAATTTTATGAAAATATGCTAATGAGTGTGAATATAATGTAACTGGAATATGCTTCATGCAAAAGGTCTCTTGTAAGGTATCATTACAAAGCTTCTTAAAGACTAACAGATTTATTAGGGCATAAGCTTTCGTGGGTAAAAACCTCACTTCTTCGGATGCATAGAGTGAAAGTTACAGATGCAGGCATTATATACTGACACATGGAGAGCAGGAAGTTACTTCGCAAGTGGAGAACCAGTGTTGACAGGGCCAATTCAATCAGGGTGGATGTAGTCCACTCCCAATAATAGATGAGGAGGTGTCAATTCCAGGAGAGGAAAAGCTGCTTCTGTAATGAGCTAGCCACTCCCAGTCCCTATTCAAGCCCAGATTAATGGTGGTAAATTTGCAAATGAATTTTAGTTCTGCTGTTTCTCTTTGAAGTCTGTTTCTGAAGTTTTTCTGTTCAATGATAGTGACTTTTAAATCTGTAATAGAATGACCGGGGAGATTGAAGTGTTCACTTACTGGCTTATGTATGTTACCATTCCTGATGTCCGATTTATGTCCATTTATTCTTTTGCGGAGGGACTGTCTGGTATGGCCAATGTACATGACAGAGGGGCATTGCTGGCACATGATGGCATATATCACATTTAGTAGATGTGCAGGTGAATGAGCCCTTGATGGTATGGCTGATGTGGTTGGGTCCTCTGATGGTGTCGCCAGAGTAGATATGGGGACAGAGTAGGCAACGAGGTTTGCTACAGGAATTGGTTCCTGGGTTGGTGTTTCTGTGGTGTGGTGTGTAGTTGCTGGTGAGTATTTGCTTCAGGTTGGGGTGTTGTCTGTAAGCGAGGACTGGCCTGCCTCCCAAGATCTGTGAGAGTGAGGGATCATTTTCCAGGATAGGTTGTAGATCGTGGATAATACGCTGGAGAGGTTTTAGCTGGGGGCTGTATGTGATGGCCAGTGGTGTTCTGTTATTGCCCTTGTTGGCCCTGTCCTGTAATAGGTGATTTCTGGGTACCCGTCTTGCTCTGTCAATCTGTTTACTCACTTCCCCAGGTGGGTATTGTAGTTTTATGAATGCTTGATAAAGATCTTGTAGGTGTTTGTCTCTGTCTGAGGGGTTGGAGCAAATCTGGTTGTATCTTAGGGCTTGGCTGTAGACAATGGATCGTGTGATGTGTCTTGGATGGAAGCTGGAGGCATGTAGGTACGTATAGCGGTCAGTAGGTTTCCAGTATAGAGTGGTGTTTATGTGACCATCACTTATTTGCACTGTAGTGACCAGGAAGTGGCTCTCTTGTGTGGACTGGCCCAGGCTGAGGTTGATGGTGGGGTGGAAATTGTTGAAGTCCAAGTGGAATTCTTCAAGGGCCTCTTTTCCGTGGGTCCATATATGAAGATGTCATCAATGTAGCGCAAGTAGAGGAGGGGCACTAGGAGACGAGAGCTGAGGAAGCATTGTTCTAAGTCAGCCATAAAAATGTTGGCATACTGTGGGGCCATGCGGGTACCCATAGCAGTGCCACTGACTTGAAGGTATAAGTTGTCCCCAAATCTGAAGTGGTTGTGGGTGAGGACAAATTCACAAAGCTCAGCCACCAGGCTTGCTGTGGCCTCATCAGGGATACTGTTCCTGACAGCTTGTAGTCCATCCTCATGTGGAATATTGATGTAAAGTGCTTCTACGTCAATGGTGGCCAGGATGGTGTTTTCAGGAAGAACACCAATGCATTGTAGTTTCCTCAGGAAGTCGGTGGTGTCTCAAAGATAGCTGGGAGTGCTGGTAGCGTAGGGTCTGAGGAGAGAGTCCAAATAGCCAGATAATCCTGCTGTAAGAGTGCCAATGCCTGAGATGATGGGGCGTGCAGGGTTTCCAGGTTTATGGATCTTGGGTAGCAGATAGAATACCCCTGGTCGGGGTTCTGGGGATGTGTCCATGTAGATTTTTTCCCGTACTGTAGCTGGGAATTTCTTGAGCAGATGGTGTAGTTTCTTTTGGTATTCCTCAGTGGGATCAGAGGACAGTGGCCTGTAGAATGTGGTCTTGGAGAGTTGCCTGGCAGCCTCCTGTTCATAATCCGACCTGTTCATTATGACCACAGCACCTCTTTTGTCAGTCCCTTTGATGATAACGTCAGAGTTGTTTCTGAGGCTGTGGATGGCATTGCGTTCTGTACGGCTGAGGTTATGGGACAAGTGATGTTGTTTGTCCACAATTTCAGCCTGTGCACGTCTGCGGAAGCACTCTACGTAGAGGTCCAGTCTGTCATTTCGACCATCAGGAGGAGTCCACGCAGAGTTCTTCTTCTTGTAGTGTTGGTAGGAGGGTTCCTGTGGGTCAGTGCACTGTTCAGTGGTGCGTTGAAAATATTCCTTGAGTCGGAGACGATGAAAGTAGGCTTCCAGATCACCGCAGAACTGTATCATGTTCATGGGGATGGTGGGACAGAAAGAGAGTCCCCGAGATAGGACAGACTCTTCTGCTGGGCTAAGTGTATGGTTGGAAAGATTGACAATGTTGTTAGATGAGTTGAGGGTACCACTGTTGTAGCCCCCTGTAGCAGGTAGGAGTTTAGATAGCTTACTGTCCTTTTTCCTCTGTAGAGAAGTGAAGTGTGTATTGTAAATGGCTTGTCTCATTTTTGTAAAGTCCAGCCACATGGAAGTTTGTGTGGAAGGTTGGTATTGTATGAGAGTCTCCAGTTCTGAGAGCTCATTATTGATCTTCTCCTGTCTGCTGTACAGGATGCTGATCAGGTGGTTCCTCAGTTTCTTTGAGAGTGTGTGGCACAGTCTCTCCCCATAGTCAGTGTAGTATGTTGATTGCAATGGATTTTTTACCTTCAGTCCATTTGGTATGATGTTCATCTGTTTGCATTTGGAGAGGAAGATGATGTCTGTCTGTATCTGTACAAGTTTTTTGTTGAGGTTGATGGATTTCCACTCCATACGGCTAAATTTAGTGCCTTGCATGGTGTCAAGTATCAGGGGGTAGCCGTGTTAGTCTGTATCTACAAAAACAACAAGGAGTCTGGTGGCACCTTAAAGACTAACAGATTTATTTGGGCATAAGCTTTCGTGGGTAAAAACCTCACTTCTTCGGATGCATAGAGTGAAAGTTACAGATGCAGGCATTATATACTGACACATGGAGAGCAGGGAGTTATTATTGGGAGTGGACTACATCCACCCTGATTGAATTGGCCCTGTCAACACTGGTTCTCCACTTGCGAAGTAACTTCCTGCTCTCCATGTGTCAGTATATAATGCCTGCATCTGTAACTTTCACTCTATGCAGCCGAAGAAGTGAGGTTTTTACCCACAAAAGCTTATGCCCAAATAAATCTGTTAGTCTTTAAGGTGCCACCAGACTCCTTGTTGTTTTTGTAGATACAGACTAACACGGCTACCCCCTGATACATTACAAAGCTTATAATCTACCAAGTGTGGTCATCCTATTTGTATAAATGTATCATTCTTGTATCTGAAACTAGAAATATGAAATATAACTCAAAGGGCCTATTGTAATTATGCAACATGTGGGCCATTAATGGTGGTTTGGAATCTTGATGGCTCCCACCAACTAGGACAATTGGTTGTAACTGGCTCTGTGTACTTGAAAGCCTTCCTGTCAGTCAGGCCAGGCAGAATGAAGGCTTGGAGTCTCACAGCACATGTGCCCATGTCACCTGGTAATGGAATCCATCTTAAACCTGGTGATTTTCCATTTAGAAGGAGAGGTGGAGACCCAGATTGACAAAAGATTCCCGCCTTGTGCCAAAGCTATATAATAGGGTGGAACAGAACAAAGGTGATTCTAGTCATGAGAAATCCCCTAGTTACCACCTGATCTGGAACTAACAAGGTCTGTATTGGGGAAAGGATTGGGCCTAGACTAGGAAGGAGTCTAGTCTGTGAAAGAAGCTTATTGGAACATCTCTGAGAGTGAGATTTACCTGTATTCAGTTTCTTAGTGTATTAGGCATAGATTTGGGTGTTTTGTTTTATTTTGCTTGCTAACTTACTTTGTTCTGTCTGTTATTACTTGAAACCACTTGAATCCTACTTTTTATACTTAATAAAATTGCTTTTTGCTTATTAATTAGCCCAGAGTAAGTAATTAATTCCTGGGGAGCAAACAGCTGTGCATATCTCTCTATCCGTGTTATATAGGGTGGCCAATTTATGAGTTTACCCTTTATAAGCTTCATACAGAGTAAAATTGATTTATTTGGTGTTTGGATCCCACTGGGAACTGGGTATCTAGGTGCTAGAGATAGGAGCACTTCTTAAGCTGTTTTCAGTTAAGTCTGCAGCTTTTGGGGGACGTGGTTCAGACCCTGGGTCTGTGTTGGAGCAGGCTATCTGGCTCAACAAGACAGGGTACTGAAGTTCCAAGCCATCAGGGAAAATGGGCTCAGATGTAGTCTCAGCACATCAGCTGGAAGTCCCAAGGGGTTTCTGTGACCCAACCTGTCACAAGGGCTACTTCCGAGGTAACCCCAGTGGTACCCACCCTGTTGTCCCCCTGCAGAAGGGACCTGGCTCTGTGCCTGCCATCACCTTGGACAACACAGCCAGTGTGTGACCCAGGGCTCGCCACAGCTAAGTGCATGAGGCCCTAGAGCATGAGCTAAAGAGCCAAGCTGTGTAGCTGGGGCTGTAACAGACTCACATGCTGTGTAGATCAGGCCCAGAGAGGCCCCATCTCACATTCTGGGCAGGATGTGGTACCCCCCTTTATATGGGGTCAGCTTGGCCAGAAGTCACCCCCCGTGGTAAGCGATGCTGCCAAGTGACAGGAAAGGGGCTGGCAGTGGCTGTCACAGACACCAGGGGATGCTGTCAGATACCTGCTCCCCCTCCTCTGATATAAACAGGAGACCACCACATCAGTAGATATTACAGTAAGATTCATGATGGGGATCAGGAGGCGCCGTCTCAGGTCTGCTAAGAGCTTCAGGCGTCTTGCCCCAGTTCTCCAGCCTGTGTACACAGGGTCAGACTGGGTTCTGGATTCTAAGCATTAAAGCCATGTTCCGCTGCAACCATCCAGTCAGAGGATTTATGTTTATATCCAACTCCTCTGTGTGTGCCGGGAGCATAACAACGGACACCCTCCCCACAGAGAGACCTCCCTTCTGAGCCCATCCAAGGTCACTTGGGGATGACATGATGTTCCTGAGGGCAGGGTTAAGACCTAAGCATTATAGGCCCATGCCTGAGGCAGGATTAAGGCCTAGGCACTAGGGAAGAGACTGCTTCATTTCTCTCTTGGTTATTGTTCTGGATTGTAAGCATCAAAGCCATCTTATGCTATATTCTTCCAGCCTGAAGATTTTTTGATTTTATCTAATGCATCTGTGTGTGCTGAGAGCATAACAAAGGGGACCCTCTCCGCAAAGAGACCTCCCTTCTTTGCCTAGCCAAGGTCACTGGGGAATGCCATGAACTGCCAGAGAGCAGGGTTAAGGCCTTGGCACTACAGGCCTGTGCCTGTAAGGGTTAAGGCCCAGGGCCCCAGCAGACTCTTGTCTTGCATTTTAAAGAAAACTTAAGTTTCTTGGTTTCATGTGTGAGGAGAAAAGCTCAGAATTGTGCCCTGGATTTAACCATCCCAGAAACACCTGTCTGAGTCTGCAGAGAGCCGGATAGGGTTGCCAACTTTCTAATCACACAAAACCTGCCCTACCCTCTGCCCATCCCCCTCTCTGAGGCCCTGCCCCTGCTCGCTTCATCCCCCCTCTCTCTGTTGCTCGCTCTCCACCACCCTCGCTCACTTTCACCAGGCTGGGGCAGGGGGTTAGGGTGTGGGGAGGGGTGTGAGGGCTCCAGCTGGGGGGGGTGGGCTCTGGGATGTGGCCAGGTTGAGGGATTTGGGGTGCAGGAGGGGGCTCCAGGCTGGCGCAGGGAGTTGGTGTGTGTGTGGGGGTGCGGACTCTGGGAGGGAGTTTGGCTGCGGGTGGGAACTCTGGGCTTGGGCAGGAGGTTTGGGTGCAGAAGGGCGTTGGGGGTGCAGGGTCCCGGTGGCACTTACCGCGGCTCCCAGGAAGTGGCCACCAGGTCCCGTCAGCTGCTAGGCACATGGGTGTCCAGGGAGGCTCCATCCGCGCGTTGCCCTCGCGCCCGCAGGTGCCTCCCCACAGTGCCCATTGCTCACGATTCCCAGACAGTGGGAGCTGCGGAGCCGGCACTCAGGGCGGGGGCAGCACACCGAACCTCTCTGCACCTAGGGGCCGCAGGGACCAGGTAGCTGCTTCTGGGAGCCACGTGGAGCCAGAGCTGGTAGGGAACCTGCCTTAGCCCTAGGGCCCCGCGGTGCGGCTGACCAGACTTTTAACAGCCAGGTTGGCAGCGCTGACCGGAGCCGCCAGAGTCCCTTTTCAACCAGGCATTCCAGTCGAAAACCGGAGGCCTGGCAATCCTAGGGCCGGGGATCCGAGAGGGGAACTGCCCCGTGAAGTTCAGCAAGAGTTTTCCTGCCAGTTCCGCTGCTCTGCGGGCCCTGCCAACCACACTCAGCAGGGAGTGTGTGTGTAACATGGGAGAAGAGCCCTGGGGACCCAGCCCCTCCCCCCAGTACTGCTGTAATGATCTTGGGGTTCATTAAACAACAAACCAGTGAATGACAAAAGGGATAAAACTTAGTTAAAAACAAACTAGTGGTGAACTGCTGGGCAGAGCTACACTGTGTTCTCCACACTCCTGCCAGGCACGGCTCAACATTCCTGTGTTCATAACACTGTCCTTTATGAGGGAACCTCTCTAATTTATAATCTTGCGCAAACATATCTCTACAACCAACACCCCCCTGCTGAGGGAAGTAATGGGGGCAAGCGAGGAAAATCCTTGTTGATGCCCCAACCCTTCTGGGGGCTAGAGGGGACCCATGTGCTAGCCTGTCTCTCTAAGAGGGGAAGCAGGACCCAGCCACAGCCATTCCAATGGTTGAGGGCAGGTCTATGGGGGCCCCATGTCAGGGAAAGCCAGTCCCACCCGCAGCAGCGCTACCAGCCCCTGCTGGCCCGGGAAGGAGGAATTGGAGTTTGACCCCCAGCCAAGTACTCTCTATTATCATTGCATATCCGGCCCCACCCCAGGGCAAAGGGTGAGTGTAGGTTTTGGAGCCATTTTATTACCTATTTGCCCTTGTGCAAAGCGGGGCTCTGAGAGAACCACAGAGCCAAGGCCCAGCAGGCGCTGGGCATTCTGGGAGGCTGGTGAAAATGGGGATTTTTATTTTTTTTTGAGAAAAATTTTCTTTTCATTCAAAAAATTTTGCCTAAACTATTCCAATATTCTGACAAAATGACTCAAAACAAACAATAATGGTTTCAAATAGATTGGAAATTCAATTAAGATCAAATGGAATTAGAATGGGTTTTTTTTCAAGTTCACTTATTTTTTTCCTCCTTAAAAGTGAAAAAATGTTCATTTTGAACATTTTTTATTGTGAATCATTTTAATGAAAATTTTCAAATGGAATTAATTTTTTTGGTGAAAATATTCCTATACTTTTGAAAGCCATTTTTCATTAAAAATGGTTTTCATGAAACATTCTTGGCCAGCTCTAGTTTCCAGCTTCTTTACAGGGCTCTTGTTAAGCCTAATAACATTGAGTAAAGTACTGAAAAAGCACCTAAGTCCCATTGACTTTCAATAGGAGTTAAGGGCCAGAGTCACAAAGGGACACAGATAGATTAAGAGTTAACTACTCTCAGAGCACCTACCAGTTCAGGCCCTGCACTAAAAACAGCTGGAGGCAGGTGAGGGATGTGGGCCTGTGGCCAGAATACCCAAGAGTCTTTGGTTGGAGCACTCATCTGGGCTGTGGGAGAATGAAGTTTGATTTCCTGTCTGATTTGGGGCAGGGATTTGAACCCAGGTCTTGTACCTCCCAGGTGAGTCCTCTAGTAACCGTCAATGGGGTGAGTCTCTCCTATTGGAGCTGGTCCACTTTGAATAAATAGTTATTGGAGCAGAAATTTGACTCTGGGTGCCCTGACCCCTGGGCTACTGGCTGTAATGTAGGGGAAGGGGTTTCTCTCTGGCTCTGTACAAGAAAGGGCTGACCGGGTTTAGATGCCTAACTCCAGACGAGATTTTACTGCTGAGAATCCCAGCCGGAGGGAGGCGCCTTCCTCCAGCTTGTCAGCCAGGCACCTAAGACCCAGATCAATGGGAGTGAGGTGCCTAATTCTCTTTGTGTATCTGGAACCTAAGCCCTGCCCCTTTTCCTCTGCATTTCACTAGCTGGCTTAGGTGGCTGCCTGCTCAGTGTGCTGGGTTCTGAGGGGCCTTTTGGTAGGTGCACAGCCCTGCCCAGACATTGTATGGGGAGCCTGAGTGCCCAATTCAGGGCTTTGAAGTCCCCGAGGCAGCAGGGCACCTGGGACTCAGGCCCTGCAACGCTGTGACTCCAGCCTAAACTCCTAAATCACTTGAGTGGCTATGAAGAAGTTAGCCATCAGCCAGCACAGTCAGAGCTCTTCCCCCCCGCCAGCCACCTTCCTGCAGATGAACAGTCTGTGAGCTCCAGACACACAGTAGAAACCAACACACAGCAACCCCCAGAGCTTCCCGGCTTCTGATCAGCAAATCCAGCTCTCCCCAGATGAGTGCAGCCCAGCCAGGGCCCTTGTGGACTCTCTGCACACGAAAATTGCCTGGTGCTAGAGAGTGTGTTAACAGTATTAACCACTCAGGGTGAAATTCTGGCCATACTGAAATCATTGGGCGAGTTCCCATTGGTCTCTATAGGGCCAGGACTTCAGACTCAGGGTAGACATGACATGTCATGTGTAACATGGTGTCAGCTGGTCGTGTATAACCCTAGAGTCTTAGCCTTGGGCTGTGAGCTCTTTGGGGCAGAGACTGTCTCTGTTCTGTGTCTGTGCAGCGTCCACCACACTGGGCCCCTTGCTCCAGGACTGGGCCCCAGGTGCCACCACAATAATAACACTAGAGTGACTCCTGGGGTCACCATGGCCAGCTGACACGATACTGACCACAGCCGTCCTTTTCCACACCAAGAACAAAACCGTGTTCAGCACAGCGTTTGTCACACCAGGCTAGTTACTGCTGTTGTGTATGATTTGCATTACGGTATTGACAGGGAACCCCAGTCAGGGGTCAGGGCTCCACTGTGCCAGGTGCTGTACAGACATGTAACAATGACAGTCCCTGCCCCAGAGTACTCACCGTCTGACTCTAAATGTCAGACAGGACACAGCCAGTGGGTGAAATAGACAAACCCCTCCATGGTGAGGGGCTGGGAGGATGAGATAACAAGACAGAAGAGAAGAGCGTAGCAGGGAAGCAGAGTCCCAGCTGGCCGCTAGCCTAGTCAGCACCAGGTGGCAGCGCTCAATAGGCCCCATGGCAGAGGTAGCTCCAAGGAGGGATTTCGAGGAAGGGAAGGTGGTGGCTTTGTGAACATTGACAGGAACTGTCCCCCCACACTTCTGGCCTGGCAGACCCTCCTCCGAAAGGCCTCCATTTTGAAGAGGCACCAATTCACCCCTGCACCCCATCACATCCTCCAGGGAAAGGCCACAAGGAACCCCAGATGGCCACACTGTGCAGTGAGGGGATAATGGGCCTGAGCAGTGACTCACACCCACCATCAGAGTTTGCCCAGCACTGATGGGAGGTGGGAACAGGCCATGGCAGGGGGGACGTGATCCCCGGGGCAGGAGTGTAAGCAGCCCTAAGAATGAAGGAAAGGGGGTAATAACGGGGAGGGACCTACCTTAAGGATTCAGCATGTCCCAACAGATGCCATGCAGCGAACCAGGGGTCCCAGCCCCACACAGAGAGCCCAAGGAACTGAAATAATATGCTGGGGCAGACGAGGAAATGGGTCCCGGAGCTGTGCGTGAACTCTGACCGGGGGAAAGTGAAAGCACCAGGGCACCTGTCAAACATTAACCTGTGTATTACAGCAGATGTATTATTTGGCCAGGATCCAGGACAGGTGTTCGGTTACCTGTGGAGACACGGTGAGCAGAAAGGAGTTTATATGCCTCTGGGGTTCCCATTCATCCTCCGATCACTCAGGAGGCCCATTGCAGGTCAGCACTGAGTGCTGATACTCCCCCGCCCCTGGATCTGCTCCCCACTCCCATCCCATCCCCTTTCCTCACCACCAAGCTGCCCTTCCTGTCCCAGTCTGTGCAGCACTGTGTGGGCATTAGCAGGCTGTGCCATGCACAGAAAACAGCAGCCCAGGGGTCTTAAGTTCAGTGCAAAGTAATGCAAGCGGCTTGAACATGGGACAGGAGGTGCAGGGTATAACAGCCCCAGTGACTTCTAAGGAGGAATCGTTGTGACAGTGGGTACAAGTGCTTCTACTAGGGGTCATCAGTAGGGTTGAACCCAAGATCTGCCATGCCACAGCACAGGTCTCTGCCATTTGAGCTAAGGAACAAACTCAGTCAGCGCGTCTTATCTGCTTATCATTTGGATAACCCTGGTTGGGTGGGATGCAGCGATTGAACCTAGGCCCTATAGAGCAAAATACATGTGTTACTATCACCTGGCTAAAGGGAGAAGGTTACTAGTTTCCTGTTTGCAGCCCCTCCCAATCTTTGCCTAGAGGATCAGACACTTGTCTGGGATGTGGGAGACACACATTTGCAACCCCACTTTGAAGCAGAGACTTGAACTCAGCATGAGCATCCTCACCCCCAGGGCACAGGCCACTCTGGGCTGGGCTGCTCTCCTGTGGAGACTGTTCCACTTTGTATAACTAACTACTTAAATATTAATTGCGTCATAGAGCGAGGGAATGAGAATGACTATGATCTGGGGATTGAGGGGCTCACGTGGGCAGAGGGAGCTAGGGATTCAAATCCCTCTGAATGAGGAAGACAGAAGATTTGAGTCAGTGTCTCCTACCTCCTGAGTGCCTTAATCCCCAGGCTGCAGAGTCGTTCTTCTGCTCTTTGGCCCAAGGAATAGCAAATTATTAGCTGCTATTTAGGGGTCAAACACACACTTCTAAATCTGGCCTGCACAACATATTAAAAACCTTTGCCCAGCTAAAACTAATCGGTTCAAATTCGTGAATAGTTTTGCCTTGGCCAAAACTTCATTTTTCAGCAAGTAAACTATTCATCCAGAAATCTTGCCTTGCTCTGCTTGTGAGAACTGGTTTGTTGTTGTGGGGTTGTGTTGTTGTTGTGGGGTCATTGCTGACTGCTGGGACTGCACACAAAGGGGTTTGTTTGAAGGTTTGTGACTGCTGGGGTTGCATTTTGATTGATTTTTGTAGCTGCATCCATGAGCACTGGGACATTTTCTATGTGGGATTGTTATTGTAGGGTTCTCCATAAGTGCTGAGGCTACTCATATGTTGGGGCTGCGTGCATACTGGTTTGTTATCATAGCGTCTTTTTATGAGCTGTGAGGACCACTCCTGCTGGTTTGTTTTTGCAGTGTTGCTTGTGAGTGTATGGGCTGCAATCACTCTGGTTTGTTGTTGTAAGGTTTCTTGTGAGTGCTGGGGCTGGGGTTGCACTGGATTGTTATTGTAGGGCTGCTTTGTTAATAACAACAATGAAATGGAATGAGAATTCCCAGTTGTTTCCGTGTGTAAATTGCCACTATGCTCAGACTGAAACCCCCACGTGGGGTGAGGCTGTTCTTTAGGGCCAGGAAGGAGACTTCACTTCACTGTATTTCTCAGCTTTGTTTCTCAGACTCTGCCCCAGAGCAGAAACTCCTTGTCTCCCCAAAAGTCATCCCTTGGGGGATTGGTTTCTTTTATAAACCCCACTGCTGAGATAAGGGCCAGTCTGTGGGTTGGGCCTTTCCCCCTAGGGGTTCCCCTATATCCTCTACAGCAGAGTGAGTGAGAAACTGAAGTCATGCATAACTGTGGCGGGGGGGGAGTAATCCCACTTCATGCCCCCTCAAATTAGGACCCCTCACATTGTAACATGTGACTGAGGGAAGTGGGGGAAGTGGCAGTCATAGCAGTGCACACATCCTGAATGAGCTGCTGGAGGAAAGCAGGCCATGTCCCATGGTCTCTGTCTATGCCCTGGAACAGACGCTGAGGCCCTTGAACCTGAGATATCAGGGAATGCCAGAGAGTGGCACCCAGACCTCCAAGGATGCAGCTAATATTAGCAGAAGCAGGGAGGTGAGCACACTGGATTTTCAAATCATTTTTCTGTTGGTTTTTACCCTGGGTGTGTTTGGCAATGGCAATGTTGTTTTACAATATTTTTGGCATCAGTTTTGCTTCTTGTATACATAGGTCTTTTGTCTTTTGGGTGCTGGGGCTGCATATGCTGCTTTGTTATTGCGCTGGTTGTTAACACCCGTGTGAAGCACACAGATGTTACTTGCCCTGGCTTTAGAAGGGGAAATTGAGGCACCAGACAGGAGGGGACTTAGCAAAGCTCACACGGTGAGTCAGTAGCACAGCTGGGAATCCACCAAGCCCTGGGTGTTAGCCCCAAGATCCTTCTTCCCACCCTCTGCAATGGAAAATATCACCTCTTGTCAGTGGACTGAACTGACACCATTGGGCATGGAAGCAGAACATAACTGGGGGCTGGAATTTTTCTGAATTTAGTACAGTGATAGTTGCACCATAGCTAGGGTTGTGTTAAAGACATTTGTGTTTTTGACAGTGGAAAAAATGGTGAATATCTTCTTTATTTAAGTGAGTTTTAATACAACAAAATCTGGATTATAATATTTAGCCAGTGATGGACTGTTTGGCTTATTGATTATACAAATTTGTAGTTCTGGAAAGTTTACGATAAACTGTTGAAAAATAGGTATGTTGGTGATTTTTTCTCCCCTGGGAAATGTCTCACTTTTCTATATACTCCACTAGCAGAAAGATCCAGTCAGAGATATGGTCCACATCTGTATGTATCACTGCTTCTATAATAGTAATTCCAAGAATACCCGTTTTAGGTCAACACGTGGCATATATGTTTTTTAAAAGTACTTTAAAATGATAACATTCAATTTGTGTGCCAGTCTGAAGCTGCCAAATTTTAACATGATGACAAAAAATGTGGTGTGGCAAAAATAGAGACAGAGAGAGACCCTGGTCTCTAAGATAACAAACCCCACTCTGAGTGACTGGTGTACCACACCACCTTTCAGAGTGACTAACCCAGTTTGAATTAGCTGACTTCTAACCACTATAAGCCACACTTCTCTCCCAGATCTGGGGGTAGAAGCCACGATTCCTGATCACCAATATTCTACTGCTGACAAGTGAATACTTGTGTAGCCCACCATGAAGACATTTGTCATGCCCTTCTCCATTGGCTGGCCTAGATTAAAAAGGGCCTAAATTGGGCACCTGACACTTAAGTGGCTAAAGGGAGAAGATTGCTTTTCCAGTTTGCTGCAGATCCAAATATAAATTATTCGCCCAGCTCCACCCACAAGTGATCTGCAATAACCACACACCCATAGTAACATCACAGAAGCCTAGAAACCCACCATTCTCAGTTGGCCTTGGTGCAATTGTCATTATGATAATGTTGTTTCCTCAGTGCCATTGCTTTGCATGTTGCTGTACTGTCAGGTATTATAGAGCACAGCCCCTTTCCTGGGTAGGTCTGTGCCCTGGTCTAGCTACTCAGTCAGTCTGTCAGGCCGTGGGTACGCACAGGGCCGACGAGGGCCAGGGGGGGAAAGCAGGTACAAATTACCGGGGCCCGGTGGTCCGGAAGGGGGCCCGGGGCCCGGCTTCCCCAGCTTCCACCCTCTCGTTGGCCCTGTTTAGCCGGTCTGCCCTTGCTGGGGGGCCTGAAAAAAAATTTTCACCGGGGCCCAATCCTGCTCTCGGCGGCCCTGGGTACGCACCAGATCTGGATGCTCCATTGAGCTTCCTGAAATCTATGTCAAGACCAACAGCTCCACATTGTCCCTCTTGACCGTTCAGTGACTCAGCCACCCCAGACAGAGAATCTTCTTCCCCTCCTCCGTCAGACTCCGGATCATCATCTCTGGTACCTACTGCACTTTTGGTTTCAGAGGGGGAGTCCCCACACTCATACTTCGGAGGAGTTTAGATCCTAACTGTGTGGCCCAGGGCTATCTCTATTATAGGCCCAAACCGGATCCCCAAGTCCACACACTTGGGCCTGGTCTACACTACTTTAATTCGGATTTATCAGCTTTAATTCGAATTTACCCTGCAACCGTCCACACAACGACGCTATTTATTTTGATGTAAAGGGCCCTTTAAATCGATTTCTGTACTCCACCCCGACGAGCGGAGTAGCGCCAAAATCGATTTTAACATTTCGAATTAGGGATAGTGTGGCCGCAATTTGATGGTATTGGCCTCCGGGAGCTATCCCACAGTGCATCATTATGACCGCTCTGGACAGCAATCTAAACTCGGATGCACTGGCCAGGTAGACAGGAAAAGCCCCGCGAACATTTGAATTTCATTTCCTGTTTGCCCAGCGTGGAGAGCACAGGTGACCACAGATAGCTCATCAGCACAGGTAACCATGCAGGCTGATAATCGAAAAAGAGCACCAGCATGGACCGTGAGGGAGGTACTGGATCTGATCGCTGTATGGGGAGAGGATTCAGTGCTTGCAGAACTTCGTTCTAAAAGACGAAATGCAAAAACTTTTGAAAAAATCTCCAAGGGCATGATGGAGAGAGGCCACAATAGGGACTCTGAGCAGTGCCGCGTGAAAGTCAAGGAGCTCAGACAAGCCTATCAAAAAACAAAGGAGGCAAACGGTCGCTCCGGGTCAGAGCCGCGGACATGCCGCTTCTACGCCGAGCTGCATGCAATTCTAGGGGGGGCTGCCACCACTACCCCACCTGTGATCGTGGATTCTGGGTCGGGAATAGTCTCATCAGCGACGCCTGAGGATTCTGCCGATGGGGGAGAGGAGGAGGAGGAGGATGAGGATGAGCTTGCAGAGAGCACACAGCACTCCGTTCTCCCCAACAGCCAGGATCTTTTTCTCACCCTGACTGAAGTACCCTCCCAAGCCTCCCAAGCCAGTACCCAAGACTCTGACCCCATGGAAGGGACCTCAGGTGAGTTTACCTTTTAAAATATAAAACTTGTTTTAAAAGCAAATGGTTTTTAATGATTACTTTGCCCTGAGGACTTGGGATGCATTCGCGGTCAGTTCAGCTACTGGAAAAGTCTGTTAACGTGTCTAGGGATGGAGCGGAAATCCTCCAGGGACATCTCCATGAAGCTCTCCTGGAGGTACTCCAAAAGCCTTGCCACAAGGTTTCTGGGCAGTGCATCCTTATTCCCTCCTCCATGGTAGGACACTTGACCACGCCATGCTTGCAGCAAGTAATCTGGTATCATTGCCTGACAAAGCCTGGCAGCGTATGGTCCCAGTGTTTGCTGGCATTCAAGCAACATCCGTTCTTTATCTTGTTGTGTAATCCTCAGGAGAGTGATATCACTCCTGGTAACCTGGTTGAAATACGGGAACTTAATTAAGGGGACAGAGGTTCCTACTGGGCTGTTTGCCTGTGGTGGAAAATAAATCCTTCCCTGCAGTTAGCCAAGCGCAGATGGGAAATTGGCCCTGAGTTTTTCGCGTTTGGCTAGCAGGGATCTTCCCTGTTACCAGCCACGCGGTGGGGGGAGGGGTACCATGATCATCCCAGAGAATTCATGGCGGGAGGGGGGCGGCGGCGGGAGGGGGTGGTTAGTTTGGTGCCTGCAGAGATCTTCCCTGATACCAGCCACGCGGTGGGGGGGAGGGGTACAGCGATCATCCCAGAGAATTCATGGCGGTTAGTTTGTTTTCTGCTGCTGCTGAATGTTAACAGAAAAACCGCAGCACTCTACAGGCTATGCTTGATATGTGGGAAAGGAGGGCGCAGAAGCTGTAAAACAATGGCTTACCATGGCCGCATGCAAGCCGAATTCTGTTGCCCAGACCTGTGATCTCTAGCAGCAAAGCCACAGGCACTCAGCATTAAGAGGCAAAATGCGACCTTGCACAGAAATCACATGTGCTATGTAATGTGAATAGTGTTGGTCACCGTGAAAGAGTATAAGCATTGTTCTGCAAAATGTAGCTTTTTAAACAATTCTCTCTTTTTTCCCCTCCCTACAGCAGCTGCAAATTCCTCAAGCCTCCCTCCTCCATCCCGAAGGTTATCACAGATAAGGCATCGTAAGAAGAGAACGCGAGACGAGATGTTTTCTGAAATTATGGAATCCAGCCGCAGTGACAGAGCTCATCTGAATGAGTGGAAGGAAACAGTTTCAAAGTATAGGAAAGAAGCCAGTGAACGTGAGGACAGGAGGGACCAACGTGAGGACATGAGGGACCAACGTGAGGACAGGAGGGACCAACGTGAGGACATGAGGGACCAACGTGAGGACAGGAGAGACGCTCAAGATGAGAGGTGGCGGCAGGAAGACCAGAGGAGGCAGGATGCAACGCTGGGGCTGCTGCGTGAGCAAACAGACATGCTCCGGCATCTGGTGGAGCTTCAGGAACGGCTGCTGGAAAACAGACTGCCGCTTCAGCCCCTGTTCCACCCTCCCCCCTCCCCATGTTCCGTATCCTCCTCACCCAGACGTGTAAGAACGCGGGGGGGGAGGCTCCGTACACCTTCCCATTCCACCCCAGTAGACAGCCCAAGCAAAAGGCTGTCATTTTTTTAACCTTTTCTTTGTGGCTTTTTCCTTCCCAGCAATCCTCCTCCCAAATACCACCCGGGTTCCCTCCCTCTTTTTCTAATCTATTAATAAAGAATAAATGATTTTTAAATGATAGTGACTTTATTTGGTTTGAAAGAAAGCTGGGGGAAGGGGGAGGGTGGGTTCCTTACAGAAAATCAGTCAATAAAGGGGGCGGGTTTTCATGAAGGAGAAACAAACAGATATTTCACACTGTAGCCTGGCCAGTCATGAAACTGGTTTTTAAAGCTTCTCTGATGCACAGCGCTTCCTGGTGTGCTCTTCTAATCGCCCTGGTGTCTGGCTGCGCGTAATCAGCAGCCAGGCGATTTGCCTCAGCCTCCCACCCCGCCATAAAGGTCTCCCCCTTACTTTCACAGAGATTGTGGAGCACACAGCAAGCAGACATAACAATGGGGAGATTTCTTTGGCTGAGGTCAGAACGAGTCAATAATGATCGCCAGCGACCTTTTAAACGGCCAAATACACATTCTACCACCATTCTGCACTTGCTTAGCCTGTAGTTAAACAGCTCCTGACTCCTGTCCAGGCTGCCTGTGTACGGCTTCATGAGCCATGGCATTAAGGGGTAGGCTGGGTCCCCAAGAATAACTATTGGCATTTCAACATCCCCAAAGGTTATTTTCTGGTCCGGAAAGTAAGTCCCTTGTTGCAGCCCTTTAAACAGAGTAGTATTCCTGAAGACGCGAGCGTCATGAACCCTTCCCGCCCAGCCCGCGTTGATGTTGGTGAAATGTCCCTTGTGATCCACAAGTGCTTGCAGCACCATTGAAAAGTACCCCTTGCGGTTTATGTACTCGGTGGCTTGGTGCTCCGGTGCCAAGATAGGGATATGGGTTCCGTCTATCGCCCCACCACAGTTAGGGAATCCCATTGCAGCAAAACCATCCACTATAGCCTGCACATTTCCCAGAGTCACTAACTTTCGTAGCAGCACCTGAGTGATTGCTTTGGCTACTTGCATCACAGCAGCCCCCACAGTAGATTTGCCCACTCCAAATTGATTCCCGACTGACCGGTAGCTGTCTGGCGTTGCAAGCTTCCACAGGGCTATCGCCACGCGCTTCTCAACTGTGAGGGCTGCTCTCATCTTGGTATTCTGGTGTTTCAGGGCAGGGGACAGGAAGTCACAAAGTTCCATGAAAGTGCCCTTACGCATGCGAAAGTTCCGCAGCCACTGGGAATCGTCCCAGACCTGCAACACTATGCGGTCCCACCAGTCTGTGCTTGTTTCCCTTGCCCAGAATCGGCGTTCCATGGATAGAATCTGCCCCATTAACAACATGATCTCCAAAGCACCGGGGCCCGTGGTTTCACAGAATTCTGTATCCGTGTCCGTGTCCATGTCCATGTCAATGTCCTCATCATGCTTGTCGCTGCGCTGCCGCTGCCGCTGCCGCTGCCTGCTCGCCTCGTTTTTCTGGTCCTGGCTGAGCATAAACTCCACGAGAACGCGCGAGGTGTTTACAATGTTCATGACTGCTGTCTTGAGCTCAGCGGGCTCCATGCTTGCCGTGGTATGGAGTCTGCAGTGTTCACCCACCCAGGAAAAAAGGCGCGAAAATGGTTGTCTGCCGTCCGTTGCTTTCATGCAGGGAGGGAGGAGGGAGGGAGGAGGTGAGGCTGTACCCAGAACCACCTGCGCCGATGTTTTTTGTCCCATCAGGCACTGGGATCTTAACCCACAATCCCAATGGGCGCGGGAGACTGCGGGAACTATGGGATAGCTATGGGATAGTTACCCACAGTGCAACGGTGCAGAAATCGACACTAGCCCCGGTACTTGGACACACACCGCCGAATTAATGTGCTTAGTGTGGCCGCATACATTTCGACTTTATACAACCTGTTTTTCAAATCCGAATTATATAAATTCGGATTAATCCCGTAGTGTAGACATACCCTAAACTCTGAGGAAGGTCAGACTAGGACTCACAGCTGCTGCTAAACCTCAGGGCCCATCTCCAGTTGCTCTGTCCCAGTCCAGCATCTCCCTTATCCCCGGTCCCCTCTTGCACTGATCAGCCACAACCATCTTAGTGTTTAGAAATGTGAGCCAGCTTGGAGTCTTTAAACCGAGAAGGGACGACTTTTTCTACGAGACAGGCTCTAGTTCAGCCAGAAGTTAGCGCTTAATGCAGGGGTCCCTGGGGGAGGCTCTCTGGCCTGGGCTCTGCAGATGCTCAGACTAGATGGTCCCATTGGTCCCTTTTGGCGTTTAAATGTATGACTATGAAAATAAGCTGCCCTGGAAACCTCATGAGACTAGAGAGAGCAAGAATGAGGCAGGTTAGCGTGTGAGGACAAAAATAACATTGTGTGAGTGGGTTATTCAATCCCACATCACAGCGTGTGATACGACCCCGCCCTGCTGAGGTCAGGCCGGGGAGAGCTCATGGCTGGGCAGGGGCAGAGGTGTCTGTACAGGAGACTCTGCAGATACTCAGGGTGCTGTGAGCTCGTCCTGAGGTTCCCCCCTTGCGCTGCTGCATGGAGCAGCTGGACTGTGTGTGCAGAGAGTCGCTGAGCAGGAGTTGATGCTCATGGCAACAACACTCCTCTCCCTTCCCTCTTCTGAGCAGCAACTGGTCGCTCTCTCGTCCTGCTCTGGCTCCATCAATATCCCCTGCAGGGCTGGGAAGATGGGTTTAATTCTGCCCAGACTGGCTTGGGATTTGGGCCAGTGGAAGAGAAGCAGGATCTAGCCCAGAAGTGTGTGAGGATAAAACCCATTAACAAGTGTGAGGGGCTCAGATACTCGAATGACAGGGGATGTACAAGGACAGGCAGAGCATTGATGGGAAGAGCTGTTTATCTCAGGGCTTTGCTATACACAGGGAATTTTACCAGTATAATTAAACCACTCTAGCTTTGCTAGTGTAACGCCCATGGGGACACTCTTATTGTGGAATCAGAGCCTTTGCCAGGTTTATTCATAGATTCTAAGGCCAGAAGGGACCATTGTGATCACATAGTCTAACCTCCTGTATAACACAGGCCAGAGAACTGCCCCCAAATAATTCCTGTTTGACCTAGGCCAGTGAAGTCAGTGGAGTCTTTCCGTTGACACCAAGGTGCTTTGGATCAGGCCCTTTCTGGGCAGCATTGTCTGAGCCACGAGCAGGGTCCGACTGCCATCCAAGGGTGCCAGCAGCTCAGCCTGACCCACAGCCCTGGGTATCACTCTGGGCTAGAGCTGCCAAAATGCTGTGATGTAAAAAGGACAGATTTTTGAAAATGAGAGTTTTTGTCAAACATTTTCATCTTTTCCAAAGTTTCCATTTTTAAAAAGAAAAAATTAAAACTGTTTTGGGGGTTTTGTAAAAACAAAACTGGAAAATTAAAAGAGAAAATGAAAATGTACATTTAAAACCCAACTTTTTCAGAGAATTTTTGAAAAGTTTTCAGGTTTTGGTTTCCCCTCCTTCCCTTTTTACCATTTTGCCACCAAGAAAGGGGAAAAACGGGGAAACAATATTTTTCACATAAGGTTTTTAAATATTTTTTTATAAATTGCAACAAATATTTATCCCCTTTTCACTCTGTCGTCTTCTGGGCACTGCTTATAACAGGGAGTCTCACACTGTGCTCCTCTGACCCTAACCTGAGCATTTGAATCCACCTGAATATCCCCTGTCCAGCTGCTCTGCAGAGCTGATTCCATCCCAGTAGTGAAATGTGCCCAGCCACCATCCCAGGACAATCCACTTGAGCATCAATTACTCTGCAAAGTTGCTCTGCCTTGTGCTCCTGACAGATTTCCCTTGAGGCCCTCCACTGTTTGGCTTCCTACAGAGGTGTTAACATCTGTTCACAAGACTATTATTTTTTCTTACATGTTTCTTTGGCCTGTTGCCCTGGTTCCCCCACTTGCTTAGTCACACTGATTTTGGCTCCCCACTTGCTCAGAGATCACTTCTGGATGTTCTTTCTCAGCTGCCTTGTGTTCTTCCCCATCTGGCAGTGCCCTGGTACCCATCTCTCAGCAGGGACAGCAGACTCCTCAGAAACCCAGAATGGGGAGTGGGGGCATTCAGGGCAGGACAAGACGAAGTGGCTGGAGCTGGGTGTGGTGGACGGGGCAAGTGGAGACTAAGAAGGTGGGGAAGCCAGTGCAGTCCCATGGTTGCTGTTCTCTGGGGGTGAAATTCACCCCTGTGCAGAGGGTCCCACATGAGGCCCAGACACCATTTATTTTCCTCTTAAGCCAAGAGGGTGAATTTGTTCCTGGGGGAGCTGGGTCCTTCTCACCAGGGACTGGAGACCAGGGTGGAGACAAAAGGTTCAGACTCATCCAACATCCCAGGTCTCCCAATCACCTAGTGACGTTTCATCCTGGCCCAGCTGTGCCTTTAGCCAGGGGGCTGTCTCGGTCCCCAGGCAGTGAGATGGGATGGGAGGCATTTCCTCAGTGATATGTTTAGACTCAAACAAGCAAACCAGGCCCCTTTGGTTCTCAATCTTGCAGCCCAAAATAGAGATGCTGTGGCCAGGGTGGGGAAGGGGGATGGCGCAGGGCAGGAAACGGGAAGCGGTGATGAATATCAAACTTGAGAAGGGGACAGAGCAGGTCAGAGAGAGGCTGCAGCGTCTCTGCAGCCTGAGCCCTGCAGACCCCTGGGGCCCCAGGAGCAGGGAGAGGGGCTGTCTGGAGAATCCAACCCTGGAGAGCAGACAGGGGCAGATCAGAGCAGAGAGAGAGACCGGAGCTTCCCTTCTGCTGAAGTGGGGGCAGGTAGGAGCAGGGAGCGACTGTGAATTGTTCCCTCCTGATCTCATTCAGGAGCAAAAGCCACTGAGCTGTTTCCATCCTGATCTGTTCCTGCCACTACCTCGATGATCCTGTCTCTGTGCCTCTTGCTTCTCTGTGAGTATCTGGGAATCCTGCGCTAATGTGAATATTACCCAGAGCAGCGCCTGGCCCAGACTGTCAGCAAATCTTCTTTAGAGGGAAAGAAATGAGAACCTGTGTAAACACTGAGTGTGAGAGCTACTGGGCCAGATCCCCAGCTGGTGTAAATCAGTGTCGCTCCATTGGAGTGAATGCTGGTTTACACCAGCTGAGGATCTGGCCCTCTAGGGAGCTGAAGGGAAAGGCGGTTCCCAGCTCAGACAAGGTCTGTGTGCGCGAGAAATCTGCCATGCCCCAGATCTAGCGTCCTGCCTGGTTTGCTTCTTCAGCAAAACAGAAATCAGAATTTTTTCCTATTAAAGACAATTTTTGTCTCTGAAGATGGACCTCAGAAAAGGGGAGGATTTTATCTCCAGCACTAACCACACGGCACCTTTCTGTTCCCAGTGCTGAGTTCCAGCAGCCAGGAGATCTGCTCTGCTCCCGGTGAGTCCGTCTATCTGATTGTTCCCAATCTGCCCATGGCATTTACCCCTCCCCCTCCAGTTGTCCAGCTGGGATGCTCCCTGCTTGGTGCGGTGCCAGTGGCAATGGCATGGGAAGGCGAACGGGCTGTGTGGGATCTGAGCAGGGATTTGGCCGACTCTTCCCTTTCCTGCTGCCTCTCGGCTCAGCTCTGACCTGGGACTGTTGTGACATGTGGGTCAGAGAGTCACATCCATGCCTGTCCAACCCCCAGGGCACTGGCCCTGGGGAGGAGAGAATGCCCTGGCTCTGACCCCAAGGAATTTACCTTCCCACGCTCTGGCTCCCAACTCCTCATGGCTGACGGTCTCTTCATATGGACTCAGCCTGCACCTCATTCTTAATGTCAGCAGCACCGTTAATAGTCAGCCCTGGGCAGGCAGGTGGCGCTCGAGAAGGTACGGCCAGAAGGGACTATTATATAACCCAGGCTGAGCTCCCGTATGACCCAGGCCAGTGAGATGCGCCCAGCAACCCTGTGTCCAGCCCAGCAGGGGCTAGCGGAGCCATTTCTGGCTGCGTGGGGAAGGCAGCAGCAGGGGGCCCCGCTGGGGTGGGGAAGGTGGTGGGCAGATATTGACCTACCCAGTGACAGCAGCAATTCCCCTGTGAGTTCAGAGCTGGGTCCCATCGCCCTGGCAATTCCCGGGAAAGGGGAATCCACTCCCTGCTGCTGCTCCAAGACCTTCACTTAGCTTGGGCCTGGACTCGCCCCCCGTGCCAGCTGGGGGACTGGGGGGAGAGAGGGACACAAGGAAAGGGAGGATGTTAGAGCAGACGTCAGAGGGCTTAAGGACTGGACACAGCTCCTTGGCTGTCGGCTGCCAAGCTCCTTGGGGCAGCGACTGTGCTTCAATGCATGGGCTGAAGGGACAGACCGAGGTGTTAGCCAGACTCTGGACAGCCCTCAATCGCCAGGGGCCGGCCTCGCTGAGGGGTCACCTCTCTCCCGGCCATACTGCCCCAGCTGGGCCAGCGGGGTGCCCGCATTGGGACCCCTTGTTCTAGGAGAGTGAGCAGCACCCGACAATGGAAGCCCAGCCCAGCTGAACCTCCGACTCTTCAGCAACCGAAATAATCCCACTTAATAAAGCTTCCGGTCACAAGAGAGAGCTCGTGCCCCTGTCTGCACAGCTCGGCTGGAATCAGAGATTCCATCTGAGACATGGTACAGACCCACCTGCTATTTCCTTCCTATCCCATTGACAGTGCTGGGCATCTCCAGCACCCCACTGACAGCTCCGACCCATTCCCCTTCCCAGGCGCTCTCCCTGCTCCCACCTTCTACTTGCGCCAGACGTCTGCCCAGCCAGGGGACTCCGTGCTCCTCAAGTGCTTCATGTTCTCCCAGCACCTGGCCACCCGCGTCATCTTCTGCAAGGACGGGGAGGAGGTTTCGTCCCAGAGGGGCTTGGAGGAGAAAGTCATCTACAGCTATGACCATGTGGTGTCTGGGGGTAACTCTGGGAATTACACCTGTGGGTACGAGATCAAGGACAGCGACAACTGGGTGACCCAATCCCAGCTCAGCCCCGCCCAGCTCCTCAGTGTCACTGGTAAGGTGTGTGCGTGTGTGTGTGTCCATATCCCAGCTCAGCTCTGCCCAGCAACTCAGCATCATATGAAATGGGGGGTGAACGGCAGAGCGAGAACAACAATTCAATAAGAAACCCTTGAAAATCCAAATGCTGAAATTCATCAAAATCTGAAACAAAAAATTTCTAACAAAACATCTTTGTTCAAAATTTGACACAGGGAACCCCGCCCTGAATTTTCACCATCTCAGCTCAGATGGCTCAACCCAGACAGGTGGGGGACACAGACATCATAGAAATGTTGGGCTGGAACCTCAAGTTGTCATCAAGTCCAGCCCTCTGCACTGAGGCAGGACCCAGTAAACCTGGACCATCCCTGATAGGAATTCGTCCAATCTGTTTTAAAATCCTCCAATGACAGGGATTCCACAACCTCCCTTGGAAGCCTATTCCAGAGCTTCACTTGCCCTATAGTAAGAAAGCTTTTCCTACTGTCTAACCTAATGCTCCCTTGATGCAGATTAAGCCCATTACTGCTTCTCCTACCTTCAGTGGGCACTGAGAACAATTGATCACTGTCCTAACCCTAACCCTGAGCATATTTGGAGACTGTTATCAGATTCCCCCCTTAGGTTTCTTTTCTCAAGACAAAACATGCCCAGTATTTTTAACCTTTCCTCCTAGGTCATAGATTCATAGATTCTAGGACTGGAAGGGACCTCGAGAGGTCATCGAGTCCAGTCCCCTACCCGCATGGCAGGACCAAATACTATCTAGACTTTTTTTTTCTAGTGCTTTTCTAAACCTTTCATCATTTTTGTTGCTCTTCTCTTGACTCTCTCCAAATTGTCCACAACTTTCCTAAACTGTCACACCCAAAACTGGACCCTGTACTACAGCTGAGGCCTCATCAGTTCCGAGCAGAGTGGGACAATGACCTCCCGTGTCTTACATACAATGTTAGCCCTTTTCACAACTACGTCACACTGCTGACTCGGATTCAGTGTGACCCACTCTAACCCCGGGCCCCTTTCAGCAGCACAGCCACCAGCCAGGTATTGCCCATGGTGTAGTTGTGTTAGGGCAGCGTATGGGCCTGGAGTGGGGCCATGCTCTGCTCTGATCTCTTGTGTGTTTATTGCCTAGGTGATGACTCTAGCAGCAGCGACGGGCGTTCCTACCCAAAAGGTGAATAATTCTGAAGCATTTCTTTATTCTGGGGACTCTATTTAGGGAAAGGTGTGTCCTGGGCTGGGTAACCCCCAGTCTGAGTGTTATCGCCATGTAGAGGAAACACACAACGACGCAATAGGGTGACAGACTTGTCCAATGAGGCGCATTCTCCCTGTATCTCTCCCAGGCTTTAACCAGCATTGCTGAGCCAGGCAACATCTTTGCAGGGCAGGAAAATGGCTCTTTCAAAGGGGGAATCCCGCCCGGTCTGATGGGTAAGAGTTTACTCTGGAGTTCACTGACCCCCCTCTGCTAAACCGGCAGCAATGAATTATTTCCTCCCTCTGCACTCATTGTATTTGTTGTTGTTCTGGCAGGAGGCACCAGAGGCATCATCACACCTGGGCTCATAAATTCTATCTCTCTGTGTAATTAGTTATTTACGTTCTGTGCTCCAGTCCTGGAACAGAGGTGTCACAAACAGCATGCAGGCAAACCCTTCTTTCAGGAATCTCAGCCCAGCACCAGAGCCCAGTTCCCAGGCAGTAACCATGTCCCAGGAACTGACTTTACCAGAGTCCAAACCTGACTGTTTGTCTCAGCTCCTGTCAAGGCTGGATCCCCACTTTGAACTTTAGGGTACAAATGTAGGGGCCTGCATGAAAACTTCTAAGCTTAACTACCAGCTTAGCTCTGGTTCCGCTGCCACCATTTCAATTTTTCCCTCCCTGGGAAGCCTTGAAGAACCTTCACCAATTCCCTGGTGAATACAGATCCAAACCCCTTGGATTTTAAAACAAGGAAAAATCAATCAGGTTCTTAAAAAGAAGGCTTTTAATTAAAGAAAAAGGTAAAAATCATCTCTGTAAAATCAGTATGGAAATTAACCTTACAGGGTAATCAAACTTAAAGAGCTTAGAGGACTCCCCTCTAGTCTCAGGTTCAAAGTACAGCAAAAAAAGATAAACACTCTAGTAAAAGGTACATTTACAAGTTGAGAAAACAAAGGAAAACTAACACGCCTTGCCTGGCTATTTACTTACAAGTTTGAAATATGAGAGACTTGTTTAGAAAGATGTGGAGAACCTGGATTGATGTCTGGTCCCTCTCAGTCCCGAGAACGAACACACTCCCAAACAAAGAACACAAACAAAAGCCTTCCCCCCCCCCAAGATTTGAAAGTATCTTGTCCCCTTATTGGTCCTTTAGGTCAGATGCCAGCCAGGTTACCTGAGCTTCTTAACCCTTTACAGGGAAAAGGATTTTGGAGTCTCTGACCAGGAGGGATTTTATAGTACTGTACACAGGACAACTGTTACCCTTCCCTTTATAGTTATGACAGCTCCCCACAAAGCATTTATATCAGCAAACCAACCCACCCTCTCCTGAGGACACAGCTGGTGCCAAGGCCTCGTGCTGCCCTCTGCCCAGGGCGGGGTCACCGCCGCGGTGAACTGCCAGCCACACTGGAGAGGGGCGATAGGTCCGGGGCTGCTGCATCTGACACTGGCTCTTGTGAGGCCTTTGCACAGAATCCTTGTGCAGCCTGAATAAACTTGGTCAAGAGTGACCCTGTGCTGGGGGAAAGGGAGGAGCCTCCCCAACAACCTCCATCTTTTAGGCCTCCCGTCAGGGGAACATGCCCCCCTGCAGCATGATCCCCCATATATCTAGGCCTCTGGGAGCTCACGCAGGGTCCCCGTTACAGAGCTGCTGCTGTGTGTGTAGTGCTGGCACTGCAGTCCCACACGTTGCTTTGCACACAGCCCTCACCGTGTCCCTTTCCATGTTCCAGGGCCAGACATGTTGACCATCGTCATCTGGGCCACTCGCTGCACCCTGGTTTTACTCCTCCTGGTGTCTGCGCCCATCATCACCTTCATGCTGGAGAAATGGGACCTGCCCCAGCCTGCGGGGCTGGAGGAGACTCGGGGGAGCGTGAGCATTTTGCAGGGGGAGGCAATGGGTGAACCCCATTGACCAACTGTGAGCACGAGGAAGCGTAAGGAGGGGGCTGGGGAGATACCAGTGACCACCTCTGAGTGGGTGTTGGGGAGACGCCATTGGTCAGTGCTGCAAAATACGCCCCTGTGGTAACAGTTTTTGCCCAGGTAACTCCTCCAGCCTCCTTCAGTTCCCCTCCCTTCCCCCATCAGGGTCATTGTCAGTCACTGACTAGGGTTGCCAACTTTCTATTGGCTGAAAATCGGACCCCTGAGGCCTTGCATCTGCCTGCCTCTTCCCCCAAGGCCCTGCCCCTTCTCTGCCTCTTCCCAGCCCCCACCCCCACTCCCAGGCTTGCTCCTCTCCTGCTTCCCCACATCACTCTCTGCTCTTCACCCCATTCCTCCTCTCTGGATCATCTCCTGTCCCGCTGGGCTCCCTCTGCTCCAGGGCTGGGATGGGAGCTGCTGTAGCCTGATGCAGGTAGGAAGCAGGCACTGGCGTGGGTTGATGACTCGGCACCTCGCCCCCTCTCCCAGTAACTGGACCTTCAGGGTCCGGTCAGTAAACCTGACCAGACACTGCTAGGTCCCCTTTTTGACTGGATATTCCAGACAGAAACTGGGCACCCAACATTGGCAACCCCCTGCCCTGCAGCCAGCAGACCTCTGCTCACTCCCAGCCAGGCCAGGGCCACGCCGAGCTCTGTCAGATCTTAGCTGTGCCACGAACTGCTCCAGCCAGACAGCTCAGCCCAGCTCCTTCCTTCTCTACAAATAATCCCTTCTGCAGAGGGGCTGTAAATTTAGAGGAGGAGGATGAGCGAATGGTTAAGCACCAAAGTAGCACTTCTGGGAGATTGGGGTTCAATTCCCAGCTCTGCTATAGAGCCCTTGGGCCTGTCACTTCCTCTACCTGGGCCTCAGCTCCCCATCTGTGAAATGGGGATAATAATTCTGCCTTGTCTCAGGGGAGAATTTTCAAAGCCCCTAAGCGATTTAGGAGCACAAATGCATGACTGTGCTCTGTGCCCACTGCTTTGTGCTTGCAAGGCCCTCAAGTGCTTTTGAAAATTCTCCCAAAGAATTAGACTGTGAACTCTTCTGACGGGGGCCTGTCTCTCGATAAGGGTGTGTCTGCACAAGGAAATTGACCAGCAGAACTATACTGTAAATAATCATTGCAGTTATCTCAGGATAACTCCCTGTGGGGACACCCTTATTCCAGAATTAGAGCACCTCGGTCAGGGTTAATTTACACAATTTTCACCCTGAGGTACACTGGAAAAAGCCCCTTATACACTGGAGTAAGAGCATCCCCAGCGGGAGTTATTCCAGGATAGCTGTAGTGATTTAGCTAGGTCAGCATAGTTCTGCTGGTCAATTTCCAATGCAGAATCCATTAGTGTCTGTGCAGCACCCAGCACAAAGGGGCCCTGACCTTGGCTGGGGTCTACAGGGGCTGCTGTAATGTATAAAATCACAGGAAATTGCAGAAGGAGGCTCGGTGAGCAGGAGCTAAGGAACGAGGTCTCTGTTTCTGATTTGTTATTCTGTACTGTGAATAAATTGTAAAATCAGTGGCTTGACCACACTCTGGTTCCTTATGAAATGTATTCAGGAGCCCAAGTAACCAATATCAGTCAGGTTTATTGCTTTAAAACAATAATAATAAAACATAAGGGAAAGGTTCAATACGATACCAGTCTCTGGGAAGCATCTCATGCAGCGTTGTTACATTCCCCTTATACAAAAGGTGTGTTCCCCAAGTTACACCCCTAAAGCCCTCTTTTTATACCCTACCTGTTTAGAGGTACAAGGTGCTGGGTATGTCATCTGAGACTAGATTTAACCAATCAGCTTTCTACCTTGTTTTTCTGGTATCATGGTGTATGCCTTATTTCTTTGTTCTGAACACATGGTACCAAAGGGCATGACGGTAACACCTAGGTCTGTATTAGGTTGGAACAATCATATGTTTTGTCCTCTTCCTTTAACATTTCAAGTACAGACCTGTAAGAGTAGCTCCCCACCTGTGGCTATGATAAAACACTCACATGTCCTGGTCTGACAGTTTTCCTATTTATAAGCCAAAGCTTCCTTCAGCAAATCCAAGATGTGATAGGATACTTGGCACAAGTGAACAGGACTATAATAAAGGTGTAGGTCAACTTAGGCTATATAATTGCTCTAATATTTGTACTTAATACTATTTGTGATTTATATATATATATATATATATATATATATAGTGAGGATAATACATGTTATTAATAAGAGAGATACAGATGCTAGCCAGCACAACAGTAACCTGCTGGGGTTTTCTTCTGTCTCCACTGGCTGCTTGGGTTTCAGATATTAGCCTGTGAGCTCTTTGGGGCAGGGGCTGTCATTTGCTCTCTTTGTACAGCGCCCAGCTGGTCTCTAGATGATACCACAATAGAAATGTTAAAGCAGAGAGTGCAGAGTGTCTGAGTGAAAGGTCCCGTTTCCTGTTAATTATTTGGGTATCTCTTGTTAGTTTCCTTGGTGTTTATTTTCAGATCAGTGTAAAATTCCCATCAGGGGAGCCACAGGATTACAGGCCAGAGAACAGCGACTAGGGCTAATCTGTGAGTGGTTGTGGGGGCATTTCCCACCACTGGAAGAGCACGTCCCCTTGGATGTCTCACGTCTATAGAGGGTTTTCAGCGATATGCACTTGGCTGCATTTCACACCGGGAATGTCAATGGTGCTGCTAGGTTTCCACTGTGGGGTTTATAGACAATGTACAATTCTTAAAGTAGGGGAAAGGAGATAACAAGAAACCCCTGGAAATATTTCATCTCTGACCCCTGCAACTTTGTGCCGGTGAAGGCACCTTCTCATCCACTAGATGGCACTTTGCACCAGTCCCAGTGGAAAACTCCATCTTACCTGTGTTGGTCCAATCAAAGATATTACACCCCCCATCTTGGCTCGCTATTTTTTTTTAGTCACCCATTAATGCTGCCATCTACTGACCAAAAACTATAATTGTAACTGTGAAAATTTGTCATGGTTTTTGTCTCTATACCAGAGTGAGTGAGAAGCTGAAGCCACCTATAGTGGGGGAGGGAGAAATCCCATTGGCTGCCCCCTCACGTCAGGATCCTCACACTGTTACATGTGACTGAGGGGAGCAGGGGCAGTGGCAGTCACATAAGTGGACAGTCCCTGAATGTGCTTCTGGAGGAAAAGAGGCTGCGCCCCATCCCAGAGTCTGTGCCCTGAGCAGAAGTCTGGGCCCTACCTACCACCTAAGCTGGAACAAGGATGTACCAGGGGAAATGATTGTGCCCAGATTAGGAAGGCATCCAGTCTGTGAAAGAAATGTATTGAAATATCTCTGAGGGTGAGATCTTATCTGTATTCAGTTGTATTACTGTATTAAGCTTAGATTTGCGTGTTTTATTTTATTTTGCTTGGTAATTCACTTTGTTCTGTCTGTTACTACTTGGAATGACTTCAGTCCTACTTTTTATATTTAATAAAATCACTTTTTACTTATTAATTAATCCAGAGCATGTATTAATACCGGGGGGGAGGGGGACAAACAGCTGTGCATATCTCTCTATCAGTGTTATAGCGGGTGAACAATTTATGAGTTTACCCTGTATAAACTTTATACAGGTTAAAATGGATTTATTTGGGGTTTGGACCCCATTGGGAGTTGGGTATCTGAGTGTTGGAGACAGGAACACTTCTTAAGCTGTTTTCAGTTAAGCCTGCAGCTTGTGTGGGACGTGGTTCAGGCCTGGGTCTGTGTTTGTAGCAGGTTAGCATGTCTGGCACAACCAGGCAGGGTTCTGAAGTGTCAAGCTGACAGGGAAAACAGGCTTAGAGGTAGTCCCAGCACATCAGTTGACAGTTCCCAAGGCGTTTTCTGGGATGCAACGTGTCACAGCAGCTAACAATTTGCTATTCCTTGGGCCAAAGAGCATGAGAACGACTCTCCAGCCTGGGGATTAAGGCACTGAGGAGGTAGGAGATGCTGACTCAAATCTTCTCTCTTCCTCATTCAAAGGAGGGATTTGAATCCATAGCTCCTACCACCCAGGGACAAGAAGGGCGACTCCCCTGGGCCCTGTCTGGGCTCCCACCGCCTTGTTTCTATCCTGCTCCTCTCCCCCCGCAACCTGTTTCTATCCCCTGTTCTCCTCCCCCATCTCCACCCCCTTCCCTTCTCCTCCTCCTCCCCATTTCTACCCCGGTTCCCTCTGCCCAACCCCCGTCCCCTCCATCCATCTCACTGGCCCCCTCTTATCTGAGGGCTTTTTCTAACCCCACCCCCAGCCTATTGAGGTCTTCCCTCAGGTGACAGTTGGCCGTTCCCTCCCCGCCGATGGTCCCATTGCTGACTCTGCTCACCATGCCCCTCCCCCCCACAGGAGTTTCCCAAGTAGCTGCAGGTGGCTCCGGCCCATCCCCCGAGCTCGCTGCACCCAGGGCTGGAGGGTTTGGCCCGTCCCAGCAGGGCCCCGCCAGGCTACAGCCAGTCTCCAGCCAACAGAGCAAAGGGCCCACGGAGCCCCTGACTGTTTGCTCCCCAGTGACATCACTGTGCCCTGAAATGCAAACACGGGGGCATTGCTCTGCTGCGGCCAGGTGCCTGAGTGAGCGTGTGGAAGAGACAGGTTCTGGCTGCTGAGGCGCCAGAGCTGGAGAGGCATCATGCAAAATTCCCACCTTTGTGAGCCGGCCTGGAGTCCAACTGGCCCAGGGACTGTGGGGCCCCCAGTTTGTTGGGTGTGTCTGGTTTTTATTAGCCAGACAAGGCGGGTGAGGTCAAATCTTCTATTGAACCAACTTCTGCTGGTGACAGAGACACGATTTTGAGTTACACAGCTGTGCTACTCTGGGACCAACACTAGGGTTACCATATTTCAGCAAGCAAAAAAGAGGACGGGAGGAGCCCCGCCCTAGCCCCTCCCACTTCTCGCCCCCCTCAGAACTCCCAACCCTCCCCCCGTTCCTTGTCCCCTGACTGCCTCCTCCTGGGACCCCTGCCCCTAACTGTCCCCCAGGACTCCACCCCCTACCTAAGCCTCCCTGCCTCTTGTCCCCTGACTGCCCCAACCCTTATCCACACCCCAACCCCCAGACAGACCCCTGGGACTCCCACGCCCCATCCAACCACTCTCCACCCCCTGACAGCCCCCCGCAGAACTCCCAACCCATCTAAACCCCTCTGCTCCCTGTCCCATTGACTGCTCCGATCCCTCTCTCCACCCCTGCCCCCTGACAGCCCCCCCCAGAACTCCCAACCCCCCCACTCCTTGTCCCCTGACTGCCCCCTCCTGGGACCCCTGCCCCCCTTACCCCGACGCTCAGAACATGGTGTTGGGCTCTGTGCGGAGCCGGACACGTGGCTGCGCTCCCCAGCACAACAACCCGGTCCCTGCCCCTGCACAGTGCTGCCGGAGCGGGGCGCTGGGCTGCAGGGGAGGAGGAGCTGCCGAGGCCCGATGCAAACGGCCCGGACAGCTCAGAATGCAGGGAGGGAGGGGGGTGGGGGTGGGGAGGAGGAGCTCTACAACTGCTCCGGAGTCCAGCCCGGCAAGCTGCAAGGGGAAGGGCTCTGGCTGCCAGAGTCCCATGACAGCGGCTGACTTTCCTGCAGCCCTCCCAGCCGCACCTCGCTCTGCCTGGGGGGGGAAATCCCGGACATTTTGAGTGATTTACAAATTCCCCCCCGGACGCTATTTTTAACACAAAAAGGAGGACATGTCCGGGTAAATCTGGACGAATGGTAACCCTAACCAACACAGCTACAACAACACTGCAGAGAATAATTCTTTTTACAATAAGACATGCTGGGGTAGTGAGGGCCTGAAGAGAAAAGAGCCCGTTGCCACCACTATGAAAGGAAAGGCTGGTTATTAGCAAAACTGGGATTGAAACATATCCAAGCTGAAGGGATCAGCCTTAACTCCTTGGCCGCCTCTTCACCCTCTGGGGTTTCTTTCATATCAGTTCTCATTTACTCAGCAGAGTCTAGGCACCCAAGTGAATGCAGAGAAGAAAACATAGGCCTGGCCTGCCAGGATTCCCAGTTCACAGCTGTACCATGCACGATGGCTGAGTGGCTAAGATTGTGGGTTACTAATTCCTTGTGTGCTGCACATATGTGTTTGAATAACCTTGGTTGTTGGCCATCTGTTCTCCTTTTGGTGGAGGCACCCACTGGCTCATTCTCCCATGCCTCTTCCACCCAGTCCCCAAAAGAAGAAAAGCTCCCCCCCAAACTGGGTGCCAGAGCATTTCCTACAGCAGCTACGAGTCAAACTCAGCTGTCAATAATGTGACTTATACAAAAAGTCTCTACACCACTAGTCTGCTTGCAGACCTCCCCTGCTGTGACTTCTCTACACTGGCTTAGGTGCCTGGCCTTGACTGACCAGCTGGAGTCAAAGGGGCCCTTTTGGCTGAGAAAGTGAGTGAGTGGTGAAGGAGCTGGATTGCTAATTCATTGTGCTCTGCGTGCCTGGGTTCAAAGGGTACCAAGAGCATCTGGCAGATGTGCTTGTTCTTTTCCTGCATATCGCGAACACTAGAGGAGGGCAAACATAGCACCTAGCTTTAAAATAGGGAAACAGGACCCAGGGAATAATACACCCATCAACCTAATTTAGATACCTGGGAAGACACGGGAACAAATTATTAAACAATGAGTTGATACGTATCTGGAGGCTAACAGGGTTATAAGGAATAGCCAGCATGGATTTGTCAAGAGGAAATCATGTCAAACCAACCCAATTTTCCTTCTCTGACAGAGTTACTGGCCTAGTGGATAGCAGGGAAACAGTAGACATGATACATCTGGATTTTAGTAAAACTTTTGACACAATCCCACATGGCATTCCAATGAACATAGAGGGATGAAAATATTTTAAGGTCGGTTCACAACTGGTTGAAAGACAGTACTCAAATTGTCTGTGAAGCGGGGAGGATGTATCTAATGAGGTCCTGCAGAGATGTGTCCTGGGTCTACTACTATTCAATGTTACCATCAATTACTTGAATAATGGAGTGGAAAGTATGTTTACAAAAGTTGCAGATGACACCAAACAGGGAGGGGTTGCAAGCACTCTGAAGGACAGGATTAGAATTGAAAATGCCTTGACAAATTGGAGAATGGGTCTGAAATGACATGAGAATAAAGTCCATGAAGACAAGTGCAAAATACATCACTTAGGAAAGAAAAATCTAATCACAACTACAAAATGGGGAATAACTAGATAGGTGGCAGTACTGCTGGAAAGGATCTGGGGGTCACAGTGGATCACAAACTGAATATGAAGCAGCAATGTGATGTAGTTGCGAAAAAGGCTAATGTCACTCTATGGTTTATTAACAGGAATGTCGTATGTAAAACATGGGAGGT
The DNA here is from genome assembly GCF_013100865.1 of Trachemys scripta elegans. Taxonomy (NCBI): domain Eukaryota; kingdom Metazoa; phylum Chordata; order Testudines; family Emydidae; genus Trachemys; species Trachemys scripta. The sequence continues at coordinate 3,746,093 of NW_023260511.1, forward strand.
CATTGTCCTGCTTTCCTGGGAACTGGTGAGGTCTGAGCTGGAGGGCTATGTCCAATTCTGGGTGTCACATTTTAGGAACGATGTCGACTAATTGGAGAGAGTCCAGAGGAGAGCAACAAAAATGATCAAGGGTGAAAAAAACTGACCTAGGAGGAAAGGTTAAAATCCTGGGCATTTTTAGTCTTGAGAAAAGACGACTGAGGGGGAACCTGATAACTGTCTTCAAATATTAAGGGCTGTTATGAAGAGAAAGGTGATCAGATGTTCTCAGTGCCCGCTGATGGTAGGACAAGAACTAATGGGGTTAATCTGCAGTAAAGGAGGTTTAGGTTAGATCGCAGGAAAAAATTTCTAACAATAAGGGAAGTTAAGCTCTGGAATAGTTTCCAAGGGAAGTTGTGGAATCCCATTGTCAGAGGTTATTAAGAACAGGTTGGACAAGCCCCCTGTCAGGGATGGTCTAGGTTTACTCTGTCCTGCCTCGCTGCAGGGGGGTGGACTTGATGACCTCTTGAGATCCCTTTGAGTCCAATATTTCCATGATTACCAACATTCCCACATTGTTCAAACAGTCCTTCAGGCTAATATCCATTAACCTCTAGGAGATCATAGGGAAGTCATAGAGCAGAACAGAGCATTACCAGATTCCACCTGCAACCAGTGAGGGCTTAAACATGGTGCATACTGGGGTGGGGCGTAAAATGGAATTTTTTTCTCTGTGGATAATTCAGATGAATTTCCCTTGAAATTCAATAAAATTGTAACTTTTCACCATCAAAATTGAAAACCTGAAAAATGAGGGGGAAATATCAGTTTTGGCAACCGAGAATTGAAAATATTCAGCTGAAAACTTGAAAAAACTGAAATATTTTGGGGCTGTTGGTACTCCAATGAAAAAGAAAGCAGAGATTCCACAAATATATACATAAGCAAAATCAGAAAATTATTTAGTCACAAATCAGTTTTCTATTGAAAATGTTTTGATGTCAAATTCTGGGTTTAGCAGGCCAATGCCCAAACCACTGAGCTATCCCTTCCCCACTCAGTGTTTCCTCAGTGCCATTGGTTTGCATGTTGCTGTACTGTCAGGTATCATACAGCACAGTCCCTTCCCTGACAATCTGCCATGGTTTGTTCTCTGAACTGGAGTGTTAAAACCTCCCAGCATCCTTGCTAAAAATCCTGTGTAGGTCTGTGGCCTGGTCTAGCTACTCAGTCAGTCTGTCAGCGTCAGGCTGTGGGTAAACACCAGATCTGGACGCTCCATTGAGCTTCCTGAAAGCTATGTCAAGACCAACAGCTCCACCTTGTGCCTCTTGACCATTCACCATTAGGTGGCTCAGCCACCCCAGATAGAGAATCTTCTTCCCCTCCTTGGTCAGACTCTGGTACCTACTGCACTTTTGGTCTTAGGAGAGTCCCCACACCCTGGCGCTAGGGGAGTTTAGATCCTAACTGTGTGGCCTGGGACTGTCTCTATCATAAGCCTAAACCAGAACCCCAAGTCCACAACCCTAAATTCTCAGGAAGATCAGCTTAGGACTCACAGCTGCTCCTAAACCTCAGGGCCCATCTCCAATTGCTCTGTTCCAGTCCAGCATCTCCCTTATCCCTGGTCCCCTCTTTCACTGATCAGCCACAGTCACCTTAGTGTTTAAAAATATGAGCCGGCTTGTAGTCTGTAAACCGAGAGGGGACGTCACTTTCTACACGACAGGCTCTAGCTTAGCCAGAACTTAGTAGCTTGATGTGGTGAAGGCTCTCTGGCATGTGCTGTGCAGACGCTCAGACTAGATGTTCCCATTGGTCCCTTCTGGCCTTTAAATGTGCAACTATGAAAATAAACTGCCCTGGAAACCTCATGAGAACAGAGAGAGTGAGAAAGAGGCAGGTTAATATGCGAGGACAAAAATAACTGTGTGTGAGTGGGTTATTCAATCCCACATCACAGCATGTGATACACCCCCGCCCCGCTGGGCTGCTAGCTCAGGGTCAGGCTGGGGAGAGCTCACTGCTGGGCAGGGGAAGTGGTGTCCACACAGGAGACTCTGCAGATGCTCAGGGCACTGTCAGCTCATCCTATGGTTCCCTCCCTGCGCTGCTGCACGGAGCAGCTGGACTGGGTGTGCAGAGAGTCACTGAGCTGGTGCTGTTGCTCAAGGAATTGATTCTCCTCTGCCTTCCCTCTTCTGAGCAGCAGCCAGTCACTCTCTAGTCCTGCAGCATCTGACTCCATCAATATCCCATGCAGGGAGGGGAGACGGGTCTAATTCTGCTCAGGCTGCCCTGGGTTTGGGCCAGTGGAGGGAGACAGGATCTAGCCCAGAAGTAATATGGGGTGGGACGCTCTGTGAGATTGGGCCAAAAGAAACCTGATGAGGTTCAACAAGGACAAGTGCAGGGTCCTGCACTTAGGACAGAAGAATCCCATTCACTGTTACAGACTAGGGACCTAATGGCTAGGAAGCAGTTCTGCAGAAAAGGACCTAGGGGTTACAGTGGACGAGAAGCTGGATATGAGTCAACAGTGTGCCCTTGTTGCCAAGGCTAACGGCATTTTGGGCTGTATAAAAGTAGGGGCATTGCCAGCACATCGAGGGACGTGATCGTTCCCCTCTATTCGACATTGGTGAGGCCTCATCTGGAGTACTGTGTCCAGTTTTGGGCCCCACACTACAAGAAGGATGTGGAAAAATTGGAAAGAGTCCAGCAGAGGGCAACAAAAATGATTAGGGGGCTGGAGTACATGACTTATGAGGAGAGGCTGAGGGAACTGGGATTGTTTAGTCTGCAGAAGAGAAGTGGGTGTGGAGATTTGATAGCTGCTTTCAACTACCTGAAGGGGGGTTCCAAAGAGGATGGATCTAGACTGTTCTCAGTGGTACCTGATGACAGAACAAGGAGTAATGGTCTCAAGTTGCAGCGGGGGAGGTTTAGATTGGATATTAGGGAAAAAAATTTCACTAGGAGGGTGGTGAAGCACTGGAATGGGTTACCTAGGGAGGTGGTGGAATCTCCTTCCTTAGAGGTTTTTAAGGTCAGGCTTGACAAAGCCCTGTCTGGGATGATATAGTTGGGAATTGGTCCTGCTTTGAGCAGGGGGTTGGACTAGATGACCTCCTGAGGTCCCTTCCAACCCTGATACTCTATGATTCTATGATCAATTAAATCTTCTGTGGCAGATTTCCCACCTTGTGTCTCTGATGTTTTCCCTCATTCCCAGTCCCGTCCCATCCAGGCTCTTCCGCTCTTTGGCTAAAATAGCCAAGGGTGGTTGGCCTTCCAGGCAGCTACCAGGTTTGCCATTGTCAGTGAGGCTTTCGGGAGGGCTGGTGGTTACACAAAGGAAGAACAATCTTATGCCTAGGGCAGTGGACTGGTGCTCAAGAGCCCTCGGTTCAATTCCTGACTCAGCTGCAGACTCCTGTGTGCCCTGCGCTCAGTAACTTAGTCTCTCGCTGTGCCTCAGTTACCCCCCTGTGAAATGAGGATGAATTTCAGGAGTGTCTGAGGATAAATCCATTAATGATTGTGACAGGCTCATATACTCCAGTGACAGGGCATGTAGGACAGGCAGAGCATTGATGGGAAGAGCTGTTTATCTCAGGGCTTCTCTATAGACAGGAAATCTGACCAGTATAATTAAACTGCTTTAGCTTTGCCGGTGTAACTCCCATGGGGCACTCTTACTGTGGAATCAGAGTCTTTGTCAGGTTTATTCATAGATTTTAAAGCCAGAAGGGACCACTGTGATCTTCTAGTCTGACCTCCTGTATAACACAAACCAGAAAACTTACCCAAAATAATTCCTGTTTGACCAAGGCCAGTGAAGTCAGTGGAGTCTTTCCACTGACACCAAGGGGCTTTGGATCAGGCTCTTTCTGGGCAGCATTGTCAGAGCTACAAGCAGGGCCTGGCTGCCATCCAAGGGTGCCAGGAGCTCAGACTAGATGATCATAATGGTCCCTTCTGACCTTAAAGTCTACGAGTCTATGAGTCTGACCCACAGCCCTGGGGATCACTCTGGGTAGAGCTACCAGAATATTATGATCTAAAAATGACAGATTTTTCAAAGTGAAAGTTTTTGTCAAGCATTTTCATTTTTTCCGAAGTTTCCATTTTTCCATTTTCACAAAGAAAAAAAATAAAACTGTTTTGGGGGTTTTGTAAAAAAAAAACTGGAAAATTAAAAGAGAAAATGAAAACGTACATTTAAAGAAAACCACTTTTTCAGATAATTTTTGAAAAGTTTTCAGGTTTTGGTTTCCCCTCCTTCCCGTTTTACCATTTTGCCACCACAAGAGGGGAAAAAATGGGGAAACAATATTTTTCACATAAGGTTTTTTAACAATAATTTTTTTATAAATTGCAACAAATATTTACCCCTTTTCACTCTGTCATCTTCTGGGCACTGATTATAACAGGGAGTCTTAAACTGTGCTCCAATGACCCTCACCTGAACATCTGGGCTCCCCCCAACATCCCCTGTCCAGCTCCTCTGCAGAGCTTACTCCATCCCAGGGGTGAAATGTGCCCAGCCACCAATCCCAGGACAATCCACTTGAGCATCAATTACTGCAAAGTTGCTCTGCAAAACTGCTCTGCCTTGTGCTCCTGACAGATTTCCCTTGAGGCCCTCCATTGTTTGTCTTCCCGCACAGGTGTTAAGGTCTATTCACAAGACTTTCTTTCCCACATGTTTCTTTGACCTTTTGCCTGGGTTCCTCCACTTCCTTATTCACACTGATTCGGGTTCCCTACTTGCTCAGAGGTCACTTCTCGATGCTCTTTCTCAACTGCCTTGTGTTCTTCCCACCTGGCAGTGTCCCATACCCATATCTCAGCAGGGACAGCAGACGCCTCAGGAACTCAGAATGGGGAGCGGGGACAGTCAGGGCAGGACAAGAAGAAGTGGCTGGAGCTGGGTGTGGAGGACGGGGCAAGTGGACACTAAGCAGGTGGGGAAGCCAGTGCAGTCCCATGGTAGGTATTATCTGGGGGCGGGGGGGGGAAATCACCCCTGTGCACCAGGACTAGACCCAGGTCCCATTTATGTCCCCTTAAGCCCAGAGCATGAATTTCCCCCTGGGAGAGCTGGGTCCTTCTCACCAGGGACTGGAGACCAGGGTGGAAGCAAAAGGTTCAGGGTCATCCAACATCCCAGGCCGCCCAGTCACAGAATGACGTTTCACCCTGGCCCAGCTCTGCCTTTAGCCGAGGGGCTGTCTCGGTCCCCAGGCAGTGATATGTTTAGACTAAAACAAGAAAACCAGGCCCCTTCGGTTCTCAATCTTGCAGCCCTAAATAGAGATGCTGTGGCCAGGACAGGGAAGGGGGGTGGCGCGGGGCAGGAAACGGGAAGCGGTGACGACTATCAGACCTGAGGAGGGGACAGAGCAGGTCAGACAGAGGCGGTGGAGTCTCTGCTACCTGAGCCCTACAGACCCCAGGGAGTCTGGGAGCAGGGAGAGGTGCTGTCTGGAGAAACTAACCCTGGGGAGCAGACGGGGCAGATCGGAGCAGAGAGAGCAGAGAGAGAGACTTCTCCTGAAGTACAGGGCAGTGGGGGCAGATCAGAGCAGGGAGCGACTGTGGATTGTCCCCTCCCGACCCCATTGAGGAGCAGAAGCCGCTGGGCTGTTTCCATCCTGATCTGTTCCCGCCACCACCGTGATGATCCTGTCTCTGTGCCTCTTGTTGCCTGGTGAGTATGTGGGAACCCTGTGCTAATTTTATAGCAGGTTGGGGGGAAGCAGAACCGAGAGCAGCCCCTGGCGCAGGCTGTCAGGAAATCCTCTTTAGTGGGAGAGAAATTTGAACCAGTGTAAACACTGAGTGTGAGAGCTACTGGGCCTGATCCCCAGTTGGTGTAAATCAGTGTAGCTCCATTGAAATCAATGCCGGTTTACACCAGCTGAGGATCTGGCCCTCTAGAGAGCTGAAGGGAAAGGTGGTTCCCAGCTCAGCTGTGTGTGTGAGGAACCTGCCATGCCCCAGATCTAACGTCCTACCTGGTTTGCTTCTTCACCAACACAGAAATCAGGAATGCATTTCCATATCTATTAAGGCAGTTTTTGTTCCTGAAGAGGGACCTTTTTATCTCCAGCACTAATCACATGTCACCTTTCTGTTCCCAGCACTGAGTCCCAGCAGCCAGGAGATCTGCTCAGCTCCCGGTGAGTCCGTCTGTCTGTCCCCAATCTTCCCAAAGCATTTACCCATCCCCTTTCAGTTGTCCAGCCATCACTTCTTGGGACGTTCCCTGGTCAGTGAGGTGCCAGTGGCAATAGCACGGGAAGGTGAATGGGCTGTGTGAGATCTGAGCGGGGATCCAGCCGACCCCTCCCTGTCCTGCTGCCTCTCAGCTCTGCTCTGACCCGAGGCCAGTGTGACATGCAGAGAGCCACGTCCACAACCCATCCCACTCCCAGGTCACTGGCCCTGGTAAGCAGAGAACACCACGGCTCTGACCACAAGGAATTCACCTTCCCATGGCACCAGCTCCCAGCACCTTGCAGTCACAGGCCTCTCCCCTGGAGCTCACAACCCATATAGACTCAGCCTGCACCTCGTTCTTAAATGTCAGCAGCACATTTAATAGCCAGCCCTGGGCGGGCAGGCAGCAATCAAGAGGGTATGGCCAAAAGGGACCATTATATGATCCAGGCAGAGCTCCCGTATGACCTGGTCCAGCAACCCTGTGCCCAGTCCAGCAGGGGCTGGCAGAGCCATTTCTTTGCTGGCTGCCTGGGCAAGACAGCAGCAGAGGACACCAAGGGGGTGGGGAAGGTGGCAGGCAGATATTGACCTGCCCAGCAGCAGCAGCAATTCACCTGCGAATTCAGAGCTGGGTCCCATCGCCCTGGAAATTCCAGGGAAAGAGCGATCTGGTCCCTGCTGCTGCTCCAGGACCTTCCCTTAGCCTGGGCCTGGAATTGCCTTCTGTGCCTCCTCTGCCAGATGAGACCTGGGGGGTGGGAGGGGAACAAGGACAGGGAGGATGTTAGAGCAGATGCCAGAAGGGTTAGGGATTGGACACAGCTCCTTGGCTGTCGGCTGCCGAGCTCCTTGGGGCAATAACTGGCCATCACTGCATGGGCTGCGGGGACAGACCAAGGTGTTGGCCAGACCCTAGACAGCCCTCAATCACCAGGGGCCTGTCATGCTGAGGGGTCACCTCTCTCCTGGCCGTACTGCCCCAGCTGAGTCAGCGGGTGCCTGCATCAGGACCCCTTGTTCTAGGAGAGTGAGCAGCACCCAACAATGGAAGCCCAGCCCGGCTGAAACTCCGACTCTTCAGCAACCCAAACAATCCCACTTAATAAAGCTTCTGGTCACAAGAGAGAGCTCGTGCACCCATCTGCACAGCTCGGCTGGAATCAGAGCCTCCATCTGAGACATGGCACAGACCTACCTGCCATTTACTTCCTGTCCCATTGACAGCACTGGGCACCACCAACACCCCACTGACAGCTGTGCCCCATTCCCCTTCCCAGGTGATCTCCCTGCCCCTGCCCTCCACCTGAACCAGACGTCCGCCCGGCCAGGGGACTCTGTGTTGCTCAAGTGCTTCGTGTTGTCCCATCACATGACCACCCGCATCGTCTTCTGCAAGGAGAGAGAGGAGATTTCATCCCAGCGGGGTTCAGAGGAGAAGGCCACCTATGTCTATGACCATGTGGTGTCCAGGGGCAGCTCTGGGAATTACACCTGTGGGTACGAGATCAAGTACAGTGACAACCAGGTGAACAGATCCCAGCTCAGCCCTGCCCAGCACCTCAGCCTCACTGGTAAGGGGTGTATGTGTGTGTGTGTGTGTGTGTGTGTCCCATCTCAGCCCTGCCCAGCAACTCAGCATCACACAAAGGGGGGAGGGATGAATGGCAGAGCGAGAACCACAGTTAAATAACAACCCCTGAAAATCCAAATATTGAAATTCATCAACATCCGAAATGAAAAATTTCTAACAAAACATCTTCATTCAAAATTTGACACAGGGAATCCCCCAGATTTTCACTCAGCTCAGTTCAGCTCAGACAGCTCAATCCTGGCAGGTGGGGGTCAAGGACATCATAGAAATGTCAGGCTGGAAGGGACCTCAAGATGTCATCAAGTCCAGCCCCCTGCACTGAGACAGGACCCAATAAACCTGGACCATCCCTGATAGGAGTTTGTCCAATCTGTTTTATAAACCCCCAATGACAGGGATTCCACAATCTCCCTTGGAAGCCTATTCCAGAGCTTCACTAGCTAGCCGAATGGTTAGAAAGCTTTTCCTACTGTCTAACTGTGATGAACTGGGACTGTTCTTACTGTGGTCTGTGAATGCTGACAGGGGAGTGTGGCTAGGATAGTCTGGATTGGGGGATGGGAGTCTGCCCGAAGGCGAATACCTGAGCGTGTAACATGAGAGCCCAGGAAGGGGTTGGAGGCCAGGTGACACCTCGGCCCGGGAAACTGAACAAAGGCTGTGGGAGGGATCGCTGAAGGCAGAGTCTTGGAAGCTGGGTGGTGAGATGGCTGGGAGGCAGAGATTGCTCTGACCTCCCAAGGGGGGCTGGGATGCCCTGGGACCCCGAGATGGAGCTAACTAAGGGGGGCCCTGTTGTCTGTGCCTGCAAGACCTGTCTTGGACTGTATTCCTGTCATCCAAATAAACCTTCTGCTTTACTGGCTGGCTGAGAGTCATGGTGAATCGCGGGAAGCCGGGGGTGCAGGGCCCTGAGTTCCCCAATACTCCGTGACACTAACCTAATCCTCCCTTGCTGGAGATTAACCACATTACTGTTTGTCCTACCTTCAGTGGGGCTGAGAACAATTGATCATCGTCCTCTTTATAACAGCCCTGAACATATTTGGAGACTGTTATCAGGTCCCCCCTAAGGCTTCTTTTCTCAAGACAAAACATGCCCAGTGTTTTTAACCTTTCCTGCTAGGTCAGGTGTCAAGGTTCCTTCCCCACTCTGAACTTTAGGGTATAGATGTGGGGACCTGCATGAGAAGCTCCAAGCTCAATTAAGGGCTTAGATATGGTTTTGCTGCCACAACTCCCGAGTGCTAACTCCCTTTCCTGGGTAGCCTTGAGAGACTTCACCAATTTCCTGGTGAACACAGATCCAAACCCCTTGGATCTTAAAACAAGGAGAAATTAACCATCCCCCCTTCTTTCTCCCACCAACTCCTGGTGGATCCAGATCCAACCCCCTTGGATCTAAAAACAAGGCAAAAAGCAGTCAGGTTATTAAAAAAGGCTTTTAATTAAAGAAAAGAAAGGTAAAAGAAAACCCTCTGGGAGAGATTAGCATACTAGCTACTCTCACAGACAACAGATTCCAAACACAGAGGATGTTCCCCTGGGCAAAAACTTAGTACACAAACATACCCAATTTGATTATTCCTCTAATTGCACAAGACAGGTTACAAAGAAATAAACATAAACCTATTTATTCACTTCACTAATACTCACTACTTGATAAGAGGCTGAATTCTGGAGCTTTTCCCTCCAGTCAAAAGTGAAAACTGACCCAGACAAAGGGAACTTCCCTCCTTCCTTTTGAACCATCTTGTCCTCCCATTGGTTCCTCTGGTCAGGTGTCAGCTAGGCTAGGTGAACTTCTTAACCCTTTACAGGTAAAAGAGGCATTAACCCTTAACTATCTGTTTATGACACGCCCCCTAAATCTCAGACAGTGTTGGACCACACTAACTGTGATTTTTTTCTAAACTGTAGAATAAACAGATTAATAAAACACATGCACCTTTACATAAACTACTACTTAGGTATAGCAAGGGCTAAAGAGTGTCGGAGGGTGCTTTGTAGGCTGCTTACAAAGTGTAGAATGTTAGTTCCTGGAGAAGGCGTAAACCCCTCCCATTGCTGCTTCACCAACTGTAATGGCCCCTTAACCTCACGGCCATACACAAGTTCAAATGGTGAAAACCCTAAACTGGGATGTGGTACAGCCCTGTAGGCAAAAAGCAACTGCTGCAACACTAGGTCCCAATCATTGGAGTGTTCATTTACGAATTTACATATGACGGCCCCCAAAGTTCCATTAAACCTCTCCACCAGGCCATTGGTTTGATGGTGGTAAGAGGTGGCAACCAAGTGATTCACCCCATGAGCTTCCCACAGGTTTTTCATGGTCCCTGCCAGGAAATTAGTTCCCGAATCGGTAAGGATGTCGGAGGGCCAACCTACCCTGGCAAAAATGTTTGCTAATGCCTGGCACACTCTTTTAGCCCTGGTGTTGCTTAAGGGTACTGCTTCCGGCCATCGGGTAGCAAAATCCATGAAGGTCAGTATGTACTGCTTTCCTCTGGGTGTCTTCTTTGGGAAAGGACCCAGAATATCCACAGCTACTCGCTGAAATGGGACCTCAATTATGGGTAGTGGATGGAGAGGGGCTTTGAGCTGGTCTTGGGGCTTTTCCACTCGTTGGCACACCTCACAAGACCGGACATAATTAGCAACGTCCTTGCCCATTCCCTCCCAGTGGAAAGACTTCCCCAACCGGTCCTTGGTTCTGTTCACCCCGGAATGGCCACTGGGATGATCATGGGCTAATCTCAAGAGCTTTACCCGGTACTTAGTTGGAACTACCAACTATTTTTGAGGATGCCAGTCTTCCTGGTGTCCACCAGAAAGAGTCTCCTTGTATAAAAGTCCTTGTTCTACAACAAACCGGAATCGGTTAGAAGAGCTGAGAGGCGGTGGGGTGCTCCGTGCCGCCGCCCAAGCTTTCTGAAGGCTGTCATCTGCTTCCTGCTCGGTCTGGAACTGTTTCCTTGATGCTGGAGACATCAGTTCCTCCTTGGACTGTAGACTTGGGCTTGGTCCCTCTGGAAGCAATGCAGGTGCTGGGGTTGTTTTCGTTGACTGTGAACCGCTGTCCACTGGTTCACTATGTGGTATTTCAGGCTCTGGCTGAGCCTCTTGGGTAGGGTTATCTACTGCTTCTGCCAGGTCAGGCTCGCTGGTGCCCTCTGGCGTTGGTGTTGTAGACGGGTTTGTAAGCGCTGGACTCAGTGCTGGCAATGGTTCTGGTGCTGGTTGCATTGCCAGTTCCGGTTCTGAGACTGGCTTTGGCTGGGTCTCTGGGATTGGATCCACTACGGCTGTGCAGTCGTTGCAGGGGATCCGGTTCCACCACCTCTGTCTGGGTCTCTGGTAACACAGACGGGGCCCTGGTGGACTGCTCAGGAACAGGGATGAGGGAGAAAGCTTGTTCAGCCTGGCTGCGGGTGACCATTCCCACCCTCTTGGCTAGCTTCACATGGTTGGCTAAGTCTTCCCCCAGTAGCATGGGAATGGGATAACTGTCATAGACTGCAAAAGTCCACATTCCTGACCAGCCCTTGTACAGGACAGGCAACTTGGCTGTAGGTAGGGTTAAAGAGTGTGACATGAAGGGTTGAATTGTCACCGGAGCCTCTGGGTTGATGAGTTTGGGGTCCACTAGGCATTGGTGGATAGTCGACACTTGTGTCCCAGTGTCCCTCCACGCGATAACCTTCTTTCCACCCACTCTCAACGTTTCCCTTTGCTCCGAGGGTATGAGAGCGTCATCTGGGCCTGGGGATCTTTGGTGTGAGTGTGGTGTAATGAACTGTAAAATTGGTTGGGGTTCTTCAGGCAGTGGGCCTTTTAATGTCTCAGTTCATTACATTTAAAACATCGCCCTGCTAAGATATCACCGGGGCGAGGTTGGCTGGCGGAGACTGGTGTGGTGGGGTGAGAAGGCGTCTGGGGTTTCCCTTGGGATGTGGGGGGGGGGCTTGGGTTGTCCCCGGTGGTAGGGTTTTGTTTCGGGTTGCCCCTTCTGATATTCACTCCAACTGCTATTAGTTTTTTTCTTTTCTGTCACCTCCACCCATTTGGCTCTAATCTCCCCCGCCTCGGTTACAGTTTTGGGTTTCCCATCTAGGATGTACCTTTCTATTTCCTCAGGAACACCCTCTAAAAACTGCTCCATTTTCACTAGAAAAAACAGATCTTCCGGAGATTTAACATTTGCTCCTGATACCCAGGCATCACAATTTTTGTCAATGTGGTAGGCATGTCGGGTAAATGACATGTCTGGTTTCCACCTTAGGGCTCTGAACCGCCGACGGGCATGCTCGGGTGTTAGCCCCATTCTGATTCTGGCCTTGTTTTTAAAAAGTTCATAACTGTTCATGTGTTCCTTAGGCATTTCAGCCGCCACCTCTGCTAAGGGTCCACTGATCTGCGGCCTCAGCTCTACCATGTACTGGTCTGTAGTGATGCTGTACCCAAGGCAGGTCCTTTCAAAATTTTCTCAGAAGGCCTCAGTATCATCGCCTGCCTTGTAGGTGGGGAGTTTTCTGGGGTGGGAAGCGGTACCTAGAGAGGGGTTGTTAGGGTTGGCTGGTATATCCTGCCTAGCCTTACCAATTCCAGTTCATGCTTCCCCTCTCTTTCCCTCTCCTCCATCTCTTTTTGCCTCAGCTCCATCTCCTTTTGTTTTTCCTCCATAGCTCTTTTGTGTGCAGCCTCAGCCCTGGCCATCTGTCTGTCATGTTCCTTTTCATTCTCCTCAGCCTGGAATTTGGCTAATTCTAGGTCCTGTTGCATAGCTTTTTTTCCTTTGTCTAACATTTTCCCCTTGGTCTACCTTAGCTATCTGGGGGGAGGGGGGATACAGCTTGGAATCTTTGGTTACTGTAATGTGACTCTTTAGGGAAAAAAACAAGTAAAACAGTTTTTTTCTCACTTGGCTTGGCAATATGTTAATGACCCTCCAGTGAACACAGCTGGAGCTTCCCTTCTAACAAAAAGCCCTCTGTTAGAAGTTCTTATCTGTTTGCCTTCAGGGTATCTCGCCTTCACTGCTTCCCCAGCATCTCAAAGGAGGGGAAAAAATCTGGCTTTTGGTTCCTAAAAAATCTCCCACCGCTGCTCACCATGTCAAGGTTCCTTCCCCACTCTGAACTTTAGGGTATAGATGTGGGGACCTGCATGAGAAGCTCTAAGCTCAATTACCAGCTTAGATATGGTTTTGCTGCCACCACTCCCGAGTGCTAACTCCCTTCCCTGGGTAGCCTTGAGAGACTTCACCAATTTCCTGGTGAATACAGATCCAAACCCCTTGGATCTTAAAACAAGGAGAAATTAACCATCCCCCCTTCTTTCTCCCACCAACTCCTGGTGGATCCAGATCCAACCCCCTTGGATCTAAAAACAAGGCAAAAATCAATCAGGTTATTAAAAAAGACTTTTAATTAAAGAAAAGAAAGGTAAAAGAAAACCCTCTGGGAGAGATTAGCATACCAGCTACTCTCACAGACAACAGATTCCAAACACAGAGGATGTTCCCCTGGGCAAAAACTTAGTACACAAAAAATACCCAATTTGATTATTCCTCTAATTGCACAAGACAGGTTACAAAGAAATAAACATAAACCTATTTATTTCCTTCACTAATACTCACTACTTGATAAGGGCTGAATTCTGGAGCTTTTCCCTCCAGTCAAAAGTAAAAAAACTGACCCAGACAAAGGGAACTTCCCTCCTTCCTTTTGAACCATCTTGTCCTCCCATTGGTTCCTCTGGTGAGGTGTCAGCTAGGCTAGGTGAACTTCTTAACCCTTTACAGGAAAAAGAGGCATTAACCCTTAACTATCTGTTTATGACATCAGGTTTTCTAAACCTTTGATCACTTTTGTTGCTCTCCTCTGCACTCTTTCCAATTTGTGCACAACTTTCCTAAAGTGTCACACCCAGAACTGGACCCTGTACTCCTCCAGCTGAGGCCTCACCCCTGCCAAGCAGAGCGGAACAATGACTTCCCGTGTCTTACATACAACGTTAGCCCTTTTGACAACTACCTCGCACTGCTGACTCAGATTCAGTTTGTGACCGATTCTAACCCCAGGCCCCTTTCAGTAGCATGGCCACCAGCCAGGTATTGTCCATGGTGGAGTTGTGTTAGGGCAGTGTTTGGGCCTGAGTGGGGCCATGCTCTGCTCTGATCTCTTTTGTATTTATTGCCTAGGTGATGACTCCAGCAGCGGTGGTGTCAGGGGTTCCTCCCCACAAGGTAAATGCTTCTGAGGAATTTCTTTATTCTGGGGACTGTTTTTAGGGAAAGGTGGGTCCTGGGCTGGGCAACCCCCAGTCTGAGTGTGATCGCCGTGATGATGGCTCTTGTGTATTTATTGCCTAGGTGATGACTCCGACAGCGGAGGTGTCGGGGGTTCGTCCCTACAAGGTAAATGCTTCTGATGCGTTTCTTTATTCTGGGGACTCTCTTTAGCGAGAAGTGGGTCCTGGGCTGGGCAACCCCCAGTCTGAGTGTGATCACTGTGACAGTGATGTAGAGGAAACACACAATCATAGAACAGGGTGACAGGCTAATTCAATGCAGCGCATTCTCCCTGCAGCTCTCCCAGGCTTTCAGCAGCATTGCTGAGCCGGGCAACATCTTTGCAGGGCAGGAAAATGGCTCTTTCAAAGGTGGAATCCCAAACCCTTCCGATGGGGGAGAGTCATCTGGAGTTCACTGACCCCCTCTGCTAAAAAGGCAGTCAGTGAATTATTTCCTCCCTCTGCACTCACTGTATTGTTGTTCTGGAAGGAGGCACCAGATGCATCATCACGCCTGGGCTCACAAGTACAGTAATTCTCTTTGGGTAATTAATTAATATACGTTCTGTGCTCCAGTCCTGGAACAAAGGTGTCACACACAGCATGTGGGCAAACCCGTTTCAGGAATTTATTTCAGCCCAGCACCAGTGCCCAGTTCCCAGGCAGCAACCGAGCCCTGGGAACTGACCGTAGCTGAGCCCAAACCTGGCAATTTCCCCAGCAGCTCCCCCCAAAGCGACTGCATCAGCAAACCAACACCTAACAATATGCTGGCAATGACTGTGTTCAGCACTCCCAGGGCTAGGAAAAGTGTCACCTACTGACTCCTGCCAGAGTGACACCAATTATATATGTGCCTCCAGAACTTGAGGGGAAATCATAGAATCATAGAATATCAGGGTTGGAAAGGACCTCAGGAGGTCATCTACTCCAACTCCCTGCTCAAAGCAGGACCTAATCCCCAACTAAATCATCACAGCCAGGGCTTTGTCAAGCCCAACCTCAAAAACTTCTAAGAACGGAGATTCCACCACCTCCCTAGGTAACCCATTCCAGTGCTTCACCACCCTCCTAGTGAAAGGTCAGAATTTATCGCGGGATACAAATGGGAAAGCTGGCTAGATCGTCGGGTTTAACGGGTAGTGATCCATGGCTCCATGTCTAGTTGGCAGCCGGTATTAAGCGGAGTGCCCCGAGGATCGGTCCTGGGACTGGTTTTGTTCAATATCTTCATTAATGATCTGGAGGATGGTGTGGACTGCACTCTCAGCAAGTTTGCAGATGACAATAAACTGGGAGGAGTGGTAGATACGCTGTAGGGTAGGGATAGGATACAGAGGGACCTAGACAAATTAGAGGATTGAGCCAAAAGAAACCTGATGAGGTTCAACAAGGACAAGTGCAGAGTCCTGCTCTTAGGAGGGAAGAATCACATGCACTGCTATAGACTATGGACCGAATGGCTAGGAAGCAGCTCTGCAGAAAAGGACCTAGGAGTTATGGTGGACGAGAAGCTGGATACGAGTCAACAGTGTGCCCTTGTTGCCAAGAAGGCTAACGGCATTTTGGGCTTTATAAGTAGGGGCATTGCCAGCAGATCGAGGGACGTGATCGTTTCCCTTTATTCGACATTGGTGAGGCCTCATCTGGAGTACTGTGTCCAGTTTTGGGCCCCACACTACAAGAAAGATGTGGAAAAATTGGAAAGAGTCCAGCGGAGGGCAACAAAACTGATTAGGGGGCTGGAGCACATGACTTATGAGGAGAGGCTGAGGGAACTGGGATTGTTTAGTCTGCAGAAGAGAAGAATGAGGTGGGATTTGTTAGCTGCTTTCAACTACCTGAAAGGGGGTTCCAAAGAGGATGGATCTAGACTGTTCTCAGTGGTACCTGATGACAGAACAAGGAGTAATGGTCTCAAGTTGCACTTGGGGAGGTTTAGGTTGGATATTAGGAAAAACTTTTTCACTAGGAGGGTGGTGAAGCACTGGAATGGGTTACCTAGGGAGGTGGTGGAATCTCCTTCCTTAGAGGTTTTTAAGGTCAGGCTTGACAAAGCCCTGTCTGGGATGATTTAGTTGGGAATTGGTCCTGCTTTGAGCAGGGGGTTGGACTAGATGACCTCCTGAGATCCCTTCCAACCCTGATATTCTATGATTCTATGATCATGAGGACATTAGAGGTCACTTACCACAGGACTCAGCCAGCTCCAGCCAGTGGGGACTTGCCAGTGGCTGCTTGGAGAGGCCATTCACATCAAGGTTCTTTCCTAGGGACGGATCTAAAGCTCCTGTTGGGAATTACAATCCCTGCCGTCCTGGTTCTGGCTGTGGTGTTTTATCTGCTGGGAAAGAAAGGTGGGTATGAGAGAATGAGACCAAGCCGTGTTAGCAAATGTACAGACAGACGTGGCAGAGACAACTCCTTAGATCCCCTGTCCCCAGTGTGTCTGGAATGGGGGAAGAGAGATGATCAAAGACACAGTGAAATTGTGTTTTTGGGAGGGTGGCTGGAGAGACAAATCAAAGAGATGATTAAAGGGATTATCATTGTGATTAATTATATGTATTGAAGTAGCACCCTGGGGCCCCAGTCAGGGATCAGAGCCCCACTGTGCTAGGTGCTGTACATTTTTATTAGGTGTGTTACTGTAGTGCACTGGAGCCTCAATCAGGAATCAGGCCTCCACTGTGCCAGGCGCTGCAAACATCAGTAATGAAGGGGACAGACCCTGCCCCAGAGATGGTCACAATCTGGGGCTCAGCCAGGGGCGTGTGTCTGGATGGAATATCGACACACAGGTACCTAATGCTGCAGTTCAGGAAGGCATCCCTTAGTCAGGAAAGACCCTTACACCTGTGCCCGTGTATAAGTGGTTTCTTGAATCAGGATCTAACAGCTCTGAAAATAGAGCTCTGGACACAACTCTGTCCTGCCAACCTTTCCTCACACAGCGTCCCCAGCCCCAAGCTTTCACAGCACTCGAGTCACACCAACAATCTCGAGACTGGCTTAAAACTCATGGGATTTCCAACAAGTCACCAGTGTGAGGTCTTTGTATTTGCCTGGGGGATTTGATCTTTGTGGGGTCTCTCAGTCACATTTTCAGGCTTTTCTTCCCAAACACGAGGGTTATAAATTTATACTTTTTTTTTTTAATGAAAGCCAAGATTCTCACTGAAGCCCCTGATTCTCAGATCTAGGACTTTACGTAGAACATGAAATGCCATGAGATTGCCATTAAAATTTTCAGACTTAGCCACACCACTCCCAGGGGTAGTCAGTGGGGCTGGTTGAGGAGAGTGCTGGGCTGGGCCATGGGTTCTGCATCAATGTGATGATGAATTTGGGCCATGTCACTCAGTTTCCATCTCTCTCTCTCTCTGCCCATGAGAAAACGTGTCCTCATCTCTGATCACATTGTCTCATTGCTTCCAGTTGCATCTCTACCAAGGGATCAAAGGTAGGAGGAGATTATTCCCTCTCCCGTCTTGTTTTCTTTCTGGGTCCCTTCTCTCTGCCTCACAGAAGGGCCAGCAGCTGAGTAGCTCAGCTCTCCTGACGCAGGAGGTTTCAGTCTGTTCTGGAGGAATTTTTGAAAAGGTCAGGGAAGGATGGACTCCCTGGTTGGGGTGGGATCTGGAAGTTAGGAGAAGACACTTTAAGGAAGAAGTGTGCCAAAGTGACGTGTTCCCATCAAATTCACTGACAGCAGAGTGAGTGTGTTTGAAAATCACCCCAAGATGTTTGAAAGAATTAAAGTGACCCTGCTTCACACTCAGGCGGTGTTGGGGCTGGTCAGCCACAAAGCGACACCGACCGAACCATCCAGTTCCCTAGAACCGGGTCTGTTCTACTGGGGCAGAGCTGGGAGTGGCCAGGCCTGGCTGGGAACCAAAGGTCTCCAGTCCATCCAGATGCTGTGGGTAACACCAGGGGCGTAGCCAGGTTCTAACATCAGGGGGAGCGAACACATAAAAAAAGGCGCCACCCGACATATCAAATTACTAATTACATCCACTCCCTCCCACTTCCTGTCCCTCTCAGAACTTCCAACACGCCCCGCTCCTTGTCCCCTGACTGCCCCCCCCCGGGACCCCTGTCCCTAACCGTCCCCCCGGACCCCCCCCCCCCCCCCCTCCCCCCTCCTGCTCCTTGTCCCCTGACTGCCCCCTTTTGAGACCCCCCCACCCTAACTGCCCCCAGGACCCTACCTCCTACCTGTCCCCTGACTGCCCCGACCCTAATCCACACCCCTGCCCCCAGACAGACCCCCAGGACTCCCACGCCTATCCAACCGCTCCCCGCCCCCTGACAGGAACCCCAATATACACCGAGACACACTCTGTAATCCAAAGTGGGGCGGGGGGGGCGAGGGACCACACACAGCTCCTGCCATTGAGGGTACATGGGCAGCTGCTTCTGCCCTAGCACCTGGCTTTAGTGTTTAGCCAGAAGCCTTTGCCAGCAGGCAGAGGGTTACTGCTAGAGTCTGGTACAAACAGACCTAGCAGAGAACTCAACAATAGCACTGCCTCTGCTATCCCAGCACAGAGCCCATCAACAAGACAGGCAGAGACGTGCTTAATACAGTGCATGGGGTGGGGAGGGAGAGGGAGTACAGACAAAGGGATGGGACATGGAGAAAAACCACAGAGACAGAGAGAAGGAGAAAGTGAAGAAGGAGGAGAAGCCAGGAGGCTGTGTCTCTGGAGGGAAGGCCTGGGGGAGGGGCGTTCAGATGCAGCATGTTAATGAGACCCTTGCAAACACAAGGGAAAGAAGCAGGGAAGGGCTTGTGTCTGGGCAGAGGACACAAGCGGGGCTACTCACTCAGTCTCCTCTGTGGTACTCGGTAGCAGGGCCCAGGAACTGAAAATCTCTTAACCACACAGAATTGTTAACTGCTCCCAAATCCTTTTGTGCCATGGCTGCAAGCTTAGAAGAGCTTAAGCTGTGCAGTGCCTCAAGCAGGTTTGCATTGTATTACCCAGATGAAAAGCCCAGCAGAGAAAGCTTGCAACTTTCCCAGCTCTTTCAGCAATGTATGGGGCCTTTGAATCACTCGGGATACATCTTCCAGCCCCTCTCCACACCCCCAGAAAGTTCCCCACCACCACCATCCAACCCTCTCCCTGATCCCTGACTGCCCCCCAGGATTCCCCTTACCACCATGCAGCTCCAGCCGCTGGCTGCCCCTGGAGCCAAATTTAAACATGCCTGGAGCGGCAAAAAAGTTAGAGCCGGCCCTGACTGTGCAGAAGGGACTCTGAGCCAGTTGCCTTTGCAGCATGGCCCAGGGGGACGAGCTCATTGGGGCCCAGGCTGCCCCCAGTGCCAGGGGAGCTGCTAAGTGCTGCTGTCTCGCCTTCTACCCACCACCCTGTCAGGAGGTTTTGAGGGAACCCTCCCCCACCCTCCACATACACAGACTCTGCAGGGAGCCCTCATACAGTGTCTAAGGGTTGTTCCCCATTGCTCTGCAGCCAGCACTTGCCACTCAGGGCTCCTCCTGACTCCTGCTCCCCTCTCCCTCTGACTTCCCAGTCACCTTCTGAAACCTGCCGGGCCCACTGCTGCCCTTCTGAGGGCCACAGGGCCCATACACTTGTTCTAAAACCCTGCCTGGTCCATGCCGGCATCACAGCCCCAGAGCTCGGAACTGATTCAACAGCTGCACATTGCCCCGAGAGGGACTCCAGCAAATCTCCATGGCCCCAGCCTAGCCGGATATGATGGGGCAGAAGCCAGCCCTCAGGGTGGGGCAAAGAGAGCCAGGTGGGAGTCCAGGGAGTCTATGGGGTGACCAGCTGGACACAGAGAGGGAAAGGCGCATGGGGAGACTAAGGGCCGTTTCCAGGCTCTGCCAGTGTCCGGCCCAGCCTGGATTCCCAGTGCAGCAACTCTGCTAATAAAACTGTGGGGACACAGGGGACACGACACACAGACCCTTGGTACTGAGAGCCCTCATCCCTGCCTGCATCCTGCGCCCCCATCCTATAGGCTCTTAGCTGCCTATCCCCTAATATTCCCTCCCTCCCTCCTCCTGACATATAACCAGTCTCTCCTCCCAAACACCTCCAACCTGCCCTCCTGGGACGTGAGAGCTGGTTAGCAGACAGGGCCAGAAGTGGGGTCTGAAGCTGCATTTTCACACTGTGCAGAGTTGAGCCTTAACAATGAACATTCCGTCTTTCTACATTGTGAGCAGCCCTGGGCCAAAATTCCAGTTTTATTTGAATGAAAAAATTTCAAATAAATAATTTTCTTCAAATTTTTCACAAAAAAATGTTTTTTTTCTGACAAAATAATTGAAATTGAAACAAAACAAAAATATTAATTCAAAAGAAAACAAAATTAGCATTTTGTTTAAGCCTTTTTCATTAAAAATTTCATTAAATAAGATGGTTTTGGCCAAACATTTGATTCTGGTTAAACTATTGTGCATGAAAAATATTTCTGTGGAAAAATGTCACCCAGTTCTAATGACTGAGTTCTCTTCAACTTCTGTCCTGAGATGTCAGGGATTTTCGGTTCCCCCCCTCCTCCCCCCGAAGCTTAACTCCATGCTGAACTAGTAGGGTTTTGGTTAGTTGGTTTCTTGGCCATTTTACAGAAGTAGAACAGGATGTTCAAGTCTCAGTTTTATTAGACTTTCCCTGCATAAATGGTGACACCACCATGTTCACTGCTTATCCAGAAGTTGGATTTGCTGCCTTTCTCCTGAATGTGAGCTGAATGGAGATGTAAGGTCCTAGCAGCAGAACCAGCCATGGGAAGAAATCTCCTCACAGCTGGAGCTCTGAAAATAGACTCAGTGTCACCAATGTGACAGAGAGAGCACTGATATCCCCTGTCCTTATTACTCCCCACAGGGAACGAGCCCAGCACGACACCAGCAACACTCCTGAAGATCATATTGAATGTAAGAGCTTTTGTAGAGTATTGGGGTTACTGGGGTCACATTAATATGAGGGAGAAAGGCAGGAGTTGGGTATAAATATGTTAATTGGTGGGGGTTGGACAGATCCCAGGTCAGACTGTCTGGCCAAGAGTTAGAACAACAAACTGCCCGTGATAAAAGTGAACAAGGAGAAAAAGTTCTCAGGCTCCCAGGACTCGTGCATCTGAGTCCCTGAGGTTCCTTCGTCCCACCCTTTTCCAGTCCTGCATTGCCATGGCTTAGAGGACTGAGCCAAAGTGTTTCCCCCTTCCTGTCCCTCATGGAAAGGACACATCCTGGGGAAAGCTCCCATTGAAAAGTGTTCCACCCCCTTCACTGGGACCTGGGTGCAACAGTGCCTCATGGGAGTTGTAGTTCAGGCATCTTATGCTCCTGATCTCTTTGAGCCAGACTCACTTTCTCCCCTCTTGGAGAAGGGATGTATTACATCATGGGAGTCCCTGGTTGCAGTGTATCATGGGAGATGAAGTCCAGCCAGCCAGCTCAACCTATAGAGGAGAATATCAGCATGAGGCAATTGAACTACAAGTCCCATGTGGCACCCAGGTGGTATTTGAATCTGACTATTTTTGCTTTTGGCCAAAATATTGCAGTTTTGGGGCACTAATTTTTTGAACAAAATGTTGAAATTTTCTGCTAAAAGCTGATGCTGTTTTGGACAAAATAGCTCTGTTGAAAACCCACACAGAAGTTTCCACTGAACATCTTCAACAGCGGAATTAAATCCTTCTGCTTCAGTATCCCCTAGCGACCCTGCTCAGTCTCCATTGTGCTCAGTGCTGCCCATGGGGGAGCCCTGCCCTGGCTGGGGGAGAGGTAGGAGCTGGGGGGGTTATAATTTGTGCTCAGCGAGGTGCCTTCCCTTAAGGGCATTTACACCCAAGTGACTGTGTGTAACTGTCATTCTCTCCCCAGATGCCTCTGTGAATTGGGTGGGAAGCGCCAGGGTGAGTCGCAGCTTTTATTAACGACAAAGTGAAGTGATAGAAAAGAGCGATTCATTTGCCTGTTCCACGTCGGCAGCAATCCATGGGCTTGGAACATGGATTTACTCAGAATTCCCAGGCTTCTGGTTTTGTCTGTTACCCTGGTCTCACTGCTGCTGCCCCAGATCTCCACGCAGGAGCGGGTACTTGCCTCCCACATCTGCTGTTAGCCTGGCCAGTCAGGCCCTGCCCACCACAGACAAGCATTCAGGCAAGAGGAAAACATCCTTCCCGAACTCCACACCACAGTGATAGGGGAGAATCCCCCTTGGCCTAAAAATCTATCCAGCTACAGAGAGGTTTTTCCCCACCAGCCTCTGCAGTCAAACTTGGAATTTTAAAACCAAGGCAGAGATGTTCAAGTTTTTAAAATTCCAATTCAAACTCCTGGGAATTGGACAGTCAAATCCCCCAGGCAGGTTTGAAAACCTCCGAAATGTTACCCAAGTGGGAATCGGGTCTAGTGAAACAGATACTATTAATGAAGCACCAGCACCACTTGCCACCAGGGACCTCCCTAAGAGGAAGGAAGACAAGCAATGGGTGAAATCCTGGGAGTTTCCCATTGACTTCAATGAGGGCAGGATTTCCCCCTATGGGTCTCCATGCGATGTAGGTGTCAGTGAGGCGTGCACGGTCTCACACTGCTAGCAGCAGCTGTGTGATGGTGCACACACCCTGGGTATAATGTTAGTGGCAGGGAAAGCTGCTAACACAGAGCTTCTGTCCTCCAATTGCTTCCTTATGATAATTATTTGTCCGTACTCCAGCTGATACTGGCAATGAACAATAACCTGGGATTTTTATTTTTCCTCCTCTAAAGATGGATGGGAGGAGTTTGGGTCACTGAAGTTCTGTTGTAGTATTATTATTATTTTTAATATGTAACATTTTATTGAGTGTTTAAAGCAGTGTCACAAAGGGAAGAGCTTTGCGTTGTTATCATGATGGCATAGCTGGTCTCCCCAGAGTTAAGGTTGAAGTTAGCATTCTGTCATTGCTCTTATTTTCACACACACCTCCACAAAGCCATTCTAGAGAGTATGAAATCTGATTACCATGTCTTATCACTATGTAGATCTTGTCCTGAAAGTTTTGGGGAAACAACTCCAGTGATCTCAGAGAGAGGGTGTTTCATTCACTTTCCAGAGATTTTCCTAGAATTACTTTGGCTGTTCTTATGCATTAAAGATCTGGATGATGGGATGGATTGCACCCTCAGCAAGTCTGTGGCTGACACTGAGCTGGGGGGGAGAGGTAGATACGCTGGAGGGTAGGGATAGGGTCCAGCGGGACTTAGACAAATTGGAGGATTGGGTCAATAGAAATCTGAGGAGGTTCAACAAGGACAAGTGCAGAGTCGTGCACTTAGGAAGGAAGAATCCCATGCACTGCTACAGGCTGGGGACCAACTGGCTAAGCGGCAGTTCTGCAGAAAAGGACCTGGGGATTACAGTGGACAAGAACCTGGATATGAGTCAGCAGTGTCGTGGAAAAAGCCACCCACGCATCATTTTCATCTGAGACTCAAAGCCTGAGGCCCGTTTATTCTAATACATACCAATGCATTGGGGTAGCAGTCCGAAAACTATTACCCCGAATGGAGCACGCAGGCTCTTTTTATTCTTACAAACCACAAACATATTACCAGTTACACATCATTTACGAAAATAAGCTTTCCCCTTCATTCCTGGCACCCCCCTCTCTCCTTCCTGGCACCCCCCTCTGGTATTTTCTGAGAATGGGGTGCAGAGGGGGGGGGGGCTTCTTGGTGGTTCCCCATTCTGTGGTCAGGGTGCTTCTTGGCAGGGTGCTTATCAGTATGATAAGGTGGGCCTTCTGGGCACCCAGAAGGTAGCTATGATTGGTTATCTTGCAAAAAAGTGGAATTTCGGGGGGGGGGGGGGGGTCAAGCCACCCAAAGGAGAAGCTGCCCTTTAGCTAGAAATATCTTTCTTCATACAAGTGATTAATACTATATTTCATAAAGCCAAACAAGCGGTTATTATATTTCGCCAGCCTTAAAACACACAAGCTATAGTTATCTCTTCTGGGGCCTTCCACGTGTCTCTCTCCTCTTCGGTCCCCCCCTCCCTCCTCTGATCATAACCCTTGACTGATCTTGACAGGAGGCCTTTACACTTAGCTTAGTTCAGGCCTGTGGCCTGTAAGCCGGGCCTTCCCCGACGTATTGTGTGATGTAAGGGAGGCCAGCTAGATCTATTCCCTACAGCAGTGTGCCCTTGTTGCCAAGACGGCTAATGGTATATTGAGCTGCATTAGTAGGAATATTGCCATCAGATCGACGGAAATGATTATTCTCCTCTATTCAGCACTGGTGAGGCCACATCTGGAGTATTGCGTCCAGTTTTCGCCCCCCCCCCCCCCCCCAGAAAGGATGTGAACAAATTGGAGAGAGTCCAGAGGAGGGCAACGAAAATGATTGGGAGGCTGGGGCACATGCCTTATGAGTACAGGATGAGGGAACTGGGTTTTCTAGTCTGCAGAAAAGAAGAGTGAGGGGGGATTTGATAGCAGCCTTCAGCTACTTCAAGGGGAGTTCCAAAGAGGATGGAGCTAGGCTGTTCTCAGTGGTGGCAAATGACAGAACAAGGAGCAATGGTCTCAAGTTGCAGTGGAGGAGGTCTAGGTTGGATATTAGGAAACACTATTTCACTAGGAGGGTGGTGAAGCACTGGAATGAGTTACCTACGGAGGTGGTGGAATCTCCACCTTTAGAGGTTTTTAAGGCCCGTCTTGACAAAGCCCTGGCTGGGATGATTTAGCTGGGGATTGGTCCTGCTTTGAGCAGGGGGTTAGACTGGATAACGTCCTGAGGTCTCTTCCAACCCTAGTCTTCTATGATTCTATGCTAACTTATCCCTTTGAGCTTTTAGTAATTGACTGTAGGACAATCTTGCAGAGATTTTTGTGACTCATGTGAATTCCAAAGCTGGTTTAACCCTCTCAATATTATAGAATCATAGAATCTCAGGTTGGAAGAGACCTCAGGAGGTCATCTAGTCAAACCCCCTGCTCAAAGCAGGACCAATCCCCAGACAGATTTTACCCCAGTTTCCTAAACGGCCCTCTCAAGGATTGAACTCACAACCTTGGGTTTAGCAGGCCAATGCTCAAACCACTGGTTCTTTTGACCCAAGCTATTAGCCAATAATCTAGATCTTGTGCATAGTAAGATTGAGAGGTGAAAGTGGTGGCAGAGACAGGTATGTTCATAGATGCAACCCCATTTATTTACATAACATCACTTTCTTTGATCCCAGCTCCAAGCATCTTTCCAGCTAGCACTCTGCCCAAAAGCTCTTTCTTTCCAACTGGGGGACAAAAAAGGGCCAGACCAAGGCTGGGAGGGGGAAATCTGAGCTTCATGGCTCAGAGAGGTTAATGTAGGAAGTGAGGACAATGGTGTTTCCCAGCCTAGATGCCCATTAAACTGCTTGTGCTGTACATAAAGCAGTGTTGTCAGATGGACATTTTCTGGCTTCATTTCTCTGGTTTTAAGCTGGCTTAGTAGAAAAGTAACATTACTGTGTTTTATCTTAAAGCATCCACCACTCCAGAGAGAAGAGATGCCAACATATGCAGCGATCACTTTGCAGCAGGGCAGATGTCGTTAATGCTCCAGTTGCTGAAATGCAGTGCTCATCACAGCCCAGCCACATCAAAGATCCTCCCGAAATCAGAAGCAACTATAGCGGCCGTGCTTTGAGAAAGTGGGAGACCTTCTCTGGGGCCACAGGTAGACAGTGACCCGAAGTGCTGTAGGACACTGGAATATTCTTAGGGCAAATGCTGCTTGTTTTCTATTTTAGAAAAAAAGGTATCTTCCGAATAAAATTGGAAAAAATACGCAAACTCTGTATTCCTACCCCCTGCCTCTTTATATCGACAGCTCAGCTCCCAAGTCCTCTCAGCTCTGTTTAGAGATTCCATTGCCAACCCAAAGCATACAAAAATCATGAGGCAGCCACCCCAAAATCCCAAGATTGCCCTTAAGAATTCATGAGATTTTTTTTAAATTATGCATTTTGCTTGCTTTTATTTGACTTCTGGTGTTTGCCCTTTTGGAGATCAGGTTTTCCAGGTGTTCTTCACAACCAGGAGGGCTAGAAATGTACACATTTCAACAAAACCCAAGATTCTCACATAATCCCAGCACTTCAGGAGTTGGGCTTTATGAAAAACAGCAAATATTATGACATG
Source organism: Trachemys scripta elegans (assembly GCF_013100865.1). Classification (NCBI taxonomy): domain Eukaryota; kingdom Metazoa; phylum Chordata; order Testudines; family Emydidae; genus Trachemys; species Trachemys scripta. The sequence continues at coordinate 3,772,374 of NW_023260511.1, forward strand.
TGCTGTGAAATCATGAGAACTGATAATAGCATCAGGGTCACCTTTGAATTTGCAGGTCTGTTTAACGTCATGCAGCTTTGTAGGGATGTGATGAAATATAAATAACAAACAAAAAGTATTAGTCACAAGCTATGGCGTAGTGAAACTGTTTGTTAGCCTCATCCAGAGTATGCAAGAGAACGTCAGGTCAGTATTTGGCTCCGTGGAAAGCAGTCACTACATGAAGCAATTACATCGCTTTGGTGTATGGGTTTGAGCTGATATTTGGCATGCATTCTAGACTGACGGCTGTTGTCAGTAGCTACCGGTGTGGTGCTCTGCTCTTGTTCGATGATGATAACAGTCGGCTGCGAGCGTGTTCCCTTTGTGTACTGACACAGCAAACCCCGAGTGAACCCCCAAAGACCACAGACTCTAGTAAGGTATGAAGGAACCCAAGCCAGGTTTATTGTCAAACGAAACACAGAAATAGTTTCCCGTAGAATCCACAAGACATACTATGAATTTGTACCACCAGGCAAAGGACCAGCTCAGTCAGTGGCGGGACTTTCCACTGCCCCCTAGGCCAGACAAAGATGTGCACTCCGGGACCTACTTTTATACAGTTACAGGACAAATTACTCATCCCTACTGACGTTTTGAGGTCAGCCCCTTGACTCATTGGGGGCTGTCTCCCTCTTTGATCATGTTGTTTCAAACAAATCTATCCATCATGCTGTCCTTTTGACCCTGCCTTTAAGATGCACCTGCCTGTTCCTTGTTATCTCTGTGGAGTGTTCTGATGCTATCTTAGCACAAGTTCCTCTTATTAGCACTTATGTGTGGATGCACCTGCTTCTGGCAGCCTTCTTCTGGCCAACTTCTGTGAGTGGGGCCTGCCTCTGGCTCACAGCCCAGCTTTTGCTTAGCAATGCCTGGAAGTACTTTGGTTCAGGCTTCAGGCCTCAGACTGGGCCTTTGATACAAGAGTTTATGTTTCAGGGCCTCATCTTATTACAATGGCCAGATTTCTGTAAGTGCCAGCACCCAGCAGCTGATAAAAACTCTCATTTGAGAGTCATGATTGACAGCTACTGGGTCCTGGGTGGTTTGGAAAAATCTAGCCACTGCATTTGGAGTACAATCTGGAGTACTGTGTCCAGTTTTGGGCCCCACATGACAAGAAGGATGTGGAAAAATTGGAAAGAGTCCAGCAGAGGGCAACAAAAATGATTAGGGGGCTGGAACATATGACTTATGAGGAGAGGCTGAGGGAACTGGATAGTTTAGTCTACAGAAGAGAAGAATGAGGGGTATTTGATAGCTGCTTTCAACTACCTGAAAGGGGGTTCCAAAGAGGATGGATCTAGACTGTTCTCAGTGGTACCAGAAGACAGAACAAGGAGTTGCAGTGGGGGAGGTTGCAGTGGGGG